>NW_028186150.1:3461992-3721882 GCF_003343005.1 Rhea americana
AAAGAAAAAAAAAAGCACAGACATTAAATGCCAGTTCCCTGACAGCTGCCCAACACTTTAGAGCTTGCTCTGGTTAATTTGAAAACTGTCATATTAGTCAAGGGAAGAGAYCAACTCCTATGTATTAAAAGCAAGAAACTGGAGAAGTAGGAGCAGAAATTGGAAGGAATTCATTAATATTTGACTTGTGTGGCTGTTTCTTCAATTTGTTCTAAATTACCAGCACAGGAAGAAAGGTAGATTAACTGCATGAGAAGCCCAGGTCATTAGGAGTGGTGGTGGAAGGAACGAAGCCCAGATCTTACTATGCAGCTATCTTTTCTAGTCTTATCTTTTTTAAAAACAGGCTCTGGAGAGTATGGAGTAGATAAATGACACTTTTTCCCCACTTGGCAGATGTGACTGGTCAAGAATAAGGGCAATGTGACATTCAGCCCACTTGCCTGTTTCAAATATATCAAAAAATGTTGAGTGCATCTTAAACTTGTCAAAACAATTGAGCAGATAATTCAAACCAAGCAAGGCTTCTGCTGCGCAATGGATAACGTTCATTCGCAGCTGGTGGGGATTTACATTCTTTCAGTCAAGAAGTGGAAGAGCCAATTTTGCTGCAGCTGAGGCCGAATTCAGCATGTTCTGCAACAGAACAGAGACTGTGCCTAGCGAGCTGGCCTGAAATAGCAGAAAATCCTGGGGCAAAACCCACACCCATAGGCTGCCAGCCTCTTCTCTTCCCAGGGAAAATGACATTGATGCTGCTAATGCCCAAGGTCGGTATAATCTAACAGTTAGTTTGTTGCCAGTTAGAAACSTCACCTTAGAAAAATAAAATTTCTTAAACCAATGACTGACAAAATCAAAGTCCTGGAGACTATTAATTCAAATTTAAGGCCTAGCATTATAGGCTGGCAAGGCCAACATTTTGCCAAAAACCCCACAAACACAGTTCTTTCATTCCAGTTCAGCTTATATGTATAAAAACTATCATGTCATTACAGTCATGCTAAGAGACGCGGTCTTGGTCATTGCACACCACGCATTTGCAGCCTGCAGGCTTCACTAACAGCTTTTTCTATATACATACTTCATGATACACATTTTTCTAAACTATCAGATCCATTGCCCCCTTTGGGCTGGCAACACTGAGACCACCACGAGGCCCAGGGGCAAGACCTACCTTGCAGGCCAGTGATTTGCCTTTTGCACTCACGTTTCCTATCAACACACACATGAAACCGCACTTATTTAAGAACTGGGCACTGCATTGTTATACCTAAAATGCAAGATTATACCAGATATGAATAATAAGCAAGTACCACTAGTCAGTTTGCCTTTTAACCCATAAAAACATAATTAGGTACCAAAAATATCTCTATTTGATATACTGGAACTGTATCTCATTCCTTTAGTTACGCAGAATCTGATAAAATAGAAATTCAGTACATCAAGTCCTGTCATGTCTTTTGCAAAATAAAAATCTATCCCCACCTCTTCAGTTTCTGTATTGTGCCCACTTAGGTCTTTGCATATTTTGGATCCTTCTTGCATGATCGAAAGATGACAGCATTCAGAAAATACTGTGCACCTTAGGTTTTTCCAGCTTGCATAAACCAGTGTGCTCATGTTCTTCATTTTCCTATTTTAACATTTGCCATACCAAATATAAATCCCCACCTTACCCTCCTTCAGTTTGCGTCAAATAATCAGTTCTAAAAATAAGCTTGTGTCCCTTCTTTTGATGCCAGACTGTGATCCCAGGGGGTTTTCCATGCGTTTGATTTGCAGCCAATGGAGCAGGCTCTCTTGCAGTCTCTCCCTTCCGATAACCATGCAACACACACAAGACGACAGCTCACTCCGGGGCTGTCGCCAAGATCACAGCTCCAGAGCCTGAAACAGTGGATCCTGCTTGATGAGGTTCTGACCTGCAGAGTAACTTTGCAAAACCTTGGGGGTCTGCTAAAGCAGATTTCATTTGCGTGTGGAGTGTYTGTCTTTCCGATCTCGTGATCCCATTTGATGGTTTTGCTGTAAAACCACCACGAGCAGCAGTTAACAAAATGCAACAGAAGATGACTTCTGTAATACAATCAAATGAAAAGCACATAATTCCAGCTGCTCCCAATGAGAGTAATTGTTATGAAGACTGAATTGCTCAGTGCTGCGTTCAGGAATCTCTGCACAAACCACCTCTCTTGACCCCTCTTACCACAGAGATCTGGCTCAGCGTAGGAGGCTGTTAGGAAAGTTATGTAGGCTTATGAATTCAGTCTCCTGAGTAAAAACCATAAGTCTTTCTTCTTATCAAAAAAAAATAAATAAAAACACACACACACACACACAGAGCAGTAAATACACACAACGCTCTCTAGCCTCACCCAGAGCTCCTTGTGGCCTTCTCGGGCCCCAGAGAGGGGCTGTTCTTAGCTATGCCAGCCCTAGGCCACGGCAGAGGCGGGAGCAGCCTATTGCCCACCCCGTGCAGCTCCTCCGAACRGCTGCTGCAGGGCTGAAACACCTCCATGGCCAAGGCTCTTGGTTTCCACTAGCGCAGCAGTACCAGTGTTCCTAAGCTCGGGACCGCTACTGATAAACACCAGCTCCAAGAACCTGCAGTACCAGACAGCAAACTAAAAAAGCAGCAAGTTACTTCCTAGTGTGGACAGGAAAAAAAAAAAAAAAAAAAAAAAAAAAGAAGAAGACTTGGAGTTTTAGGACTAGGATTGGAAGTTCTCTCACTTTGCATCTGCCAACATTTTTTTCTCCCCCCATGCAAAGCAGAAGAAAACCAAACGTTATACTCCCCTACACCCCGAATCTCACAGAGCCTGTAAATATACACCACGATGTTAGTAGCGAAGCTAGATGTGGGACACAGCGTTCAATATCGCTGCCACATCTTTTATTACATGCTACTTCTGCAGATCCATCAAAACACAGCCYCACCTCTACAGAAACGCCTGCGGTAGAGCCCGTTTCCTCTTCCACAGCACGCACACACTAGCCAGTTTGCTTTGCGTTACTCTCACAGAAGTAAGTCCAGCTACCTCTTAGGATGTTAAGGGCTCCCACACCATTCCCATACTGTCGGTCCCACCACCCCTGCCCTCGGCTTCTGCCTGCTCGCACTCGAGACGGCTGCACGGACGACGCGGGCCCTGGCGCAGCACAGCGACGGGGCAGCGGAGCACTGCCCGCAAATTCACTGCGATTTCAGCCCCGTGCTCTTTCCAGATGGGCTGCAGGAGCAACGCTTTGAAAGCGTATGCTGTCTTTTATCATTTCTTCCCCAACTTAAATAGCTTGTTTAGGAGCCATAATTAAGTAAAGTTCTTTACTGCTCATGACATTTCAAAACTAAACTTATTCAGCAGGATAACTGATTCTTTAAATAGTTTAGGCTGCAAAATATCATAAAAACAGTTTATTAATGTAAATTTCATTTTTTCCAGGATAACTTTCAAACTAAAGTTATTTCAGGAGGTATTTTCAGAAACCCCACTCAGCAGTTTGTAACTAGTGGAACTACTATGGTCTGTTCATTGTTTCTTTTCATGCCGGCTCACATGTGGTGGTCTTTGTAAAAGCTCACTCCATAAGCTTTCTGGCAAATTTTCATTCCTCCCAATACTTTGTTTCCTCTGTTTCCTAAGCCGTAATCAGTACATGATACTAATATTTTCATCCTTGCAAAATCCTAGAGGGTTCAGTGGAATGCTGCACGGCCGTGAGGATCAGAGCACTAGACACATCCAGATGTGCCTGAAGTTGTGGAGAGACTACTTATGCTCAGGAAGCACGAACAAGAACACTTTTCTTGTCTACTTCTTCAAAAGGAATTACAAAGTTTGAAAGGTTCACAGATGTCCTTCTAATATACACAGGATGTCTATACTTCTTCTTCACTTACTTTTCTGTAGCCTCCTCAAATTCTGCTTTCATGAAACTGATATCCTCATGTTGCTATAGCATCTGCAAAAATATGTTCTGCAAGTCATTTCCATTCCAAGATTCAGAGAAGTTTTAAAAGAGAGAAATCCTAAAATGATTCATACTGAAGATGAAAAGGTCCTTAAAAAGGGACTAAAAAAATTAGTCCTGGATGCCCACAATGGGTTTAGGTAACAGTAAGTTTAAGAAGAAACTCTCAGTTCAGTGATTCATCCTTCTGCTTTTCAGAACTATGCAACAGATTATATATGATAATCATACCCAATGTACACAAAAYCCACCACTGTACAAGTTAGTGATAYTATTTAAA
Organism: Rhea americana; assembly: GCF_003343005.1. Taxonomy (NCBI): domain Eukaryota; kingdom Metazoa; phylum Chordata; class Aves; order Rheiformes; family Rheidae; genus Rhea; species Rhea americana. The sequence goes on from NW_028186150.1 coordinate 3,466,254, forward strand.
ATCCCATTCTCATTCCCGTAAGTGTTTAAGGATGGAATTCCAGCTTTCAAAAAAATACAATGCAGGAAAGAAGAAAATTTCTACTTGGGCCTTCACTGGACAGCATAATTTCAGGGGAGAAAGAAAAAAAATACGTAATTTGATAGAAATTCAGAACTTTTTGTATTCATTCAAGAGAAGTATAGAGCAATGAGGATGCTTCAGCAATACCTTCAAGCCTGAGCAATCTACTGCTTCACGTACAGCGCRTAATGTCAGTGCTAACGGGTTGTAGCGTAGATAACCATTCCCCAGGGCTCAGCAGCCCCAAGCGAGAGGCAATCCCTCGAGCCGCGCTTCTCCTGGGCTCCAACAGCGACAGCAGACAAGCCCAACAAAACAGGCGACACCAGAGCAAAGTAAAGCCTTCCCCTCCACGACAGAAAGGACCAGCGCTTYTGCCACTGAACTTAAAGCCTTCCCGAAGGGCGCGCAATTAGGAAGAGGACAATAGCTGCAGTACAGGAATCGAGAGAGCAGAGTAACCTGCTCACCCTTGATGACGACCCTTTCACACAAGCAGAMAGAGAGATGCATGCTGATAATCTTGTAAAATGCAAACTGATGAATCACAACTGCAGTGACTTCAGTGCACCCTCTTCCCAGCTCCCCACACTACTGCACAGGCTGACAGTCTGATGTTTTCCTCTGAGGATTTTTAAATTTAACAGCCATTGAAAAATAAAATAAAATGCTCTTATAGACAATATTAATCAAAACTTATCCCTAGCAAGGCATCAGCATCTAATTTTTCCCTAGCACTAACAAAACTAGTTATCTTGTTTCCCAGCATGGGAAAAACTCTCCAGTTCTGATCTGGGGCTGTTCTTCTAGTATTTGCTCACTCAGCAGCAATCGTCATGCCCACAAAACACTAGATGATCTCCCATTCTTCAGCATGGGAATTTCTACTTTTGAGTCATATTCTGAATAATTCAAGTAGTTTCAAATAAATTAGTATCAAATTGCCCCCCCCCTTTTTTTTTTTTAACAAGAGATGCTACAGTGATACTCATCAACACAGAGATCATGATGCTCTGATGACACTCAYTTCTGTGAGCTTTAAAAATAAGAAATGTTGAAATACGGTGGAAGAAAGCAGAAAGGCAACCTTCAGTTAGACACAGGTGTAACAGAACTTATTTATCAAAGTGCAATTTATTTACACGAAATGCTTTAAATTATGTTTTCCTCTAACTAGACAATACTTATTCTATGTCTGTTTTTTCCACCYCCACAAAACAATGACACTGATTTGCAATTAGTAGGCTGACTTCTGGCAATGACTAATACAAAAAGTTTCTGCCTTCTAAAGCACTGGTTTAATTCCATCTCTAACAGCCAGTATAATAATTCTGTTTTCTAGAGAAGCTGTGACAACACAGTTTGATTGTCTGTATTGCAGCTATTAAGAAAAACAAGTTTATACTGCTTGATGCTCTTCCTTGGGCTGCACGGCAAACTGACTTGGATCGTCTGCCCAATCATTATATCATTTACAGGCAGCCTCTATTTAGCAAGATGGGCAGCAAGAAACAAACAGATGTCATTATGCCCCAGAAAGTTGCCAAGTAGGGCCAACAGAGAAAAACACAGTTAAGAGGTTTTTCTGAGTGGGTTAATTTTAAAATTTATGTTTCCTAAAAACATTTGAGTACAAGGCATTTAAAATAACTCCAATGAAGAGGTCCCCATCTATTTCTTGAACACAGGCACTTTGATTAAACCCCTTTTTCCTATTATTTCTCCTTTGGTAATCTGAAGGCTCCAGTTTTCCCTAAGCTGTTCATTAGAGCTTGCTTGTGCACACTCAGGGGCCCACTTCCAACACAGCCAAAGTCTAAATTAATTCTTGGTCCTTTTGCAATATTATCTCCAGTATGAGCACAGCTGGCATAGGAGTGTCTGCAGAGAAGAGAAGACCCCAGGGCTTTGAGGTATTCTGTTTGCCTGCAAAGAGCAACGCTCCAGCTGAGAAAAGATACATGAACATGAAAAATTAGCTGTGAAAGGGAGAGCAAAACTATTTTAGAACATAGAAAAGAAGTGATAGGATTGTTCACCTTCAGTTCAATCCTATCTACAGACCTGGTAGGATCTGATGGATTCAGCAGTGTACCTCTTCACCCATTCTTACTTTAAAGGAAAGAGATGTTTTCGTCTCTTATTTTACCTAGAATCCAAAATGTTACCTGCAGTGAAAGAGTGAAAAATGACAACTGATACTGCAGGCAGATTAAATTGCTCTGTACTCTCTGCAAARGTTTTTCCAGAATTTTACATGGCTTGTTTATGCAAAACTACTTTAAGTATTTTCTACTCTGTTCTTCAAATATTTCCAGATAAAAGGTTATTGCTTTTTTTCCTTATCTCTAACAACAACAACAAAAAGGCATCTCAAGTCAAAAGATCAAATCTAAAAAGAGATGTGGAGAATGACTTCCTTATACCACCAAAATATAAACTGACATCTTGGTATTTACTTTGATAAATGCTTGCTTTCTTTCTCCCCCCCCCCCTTTTTTTTTTTTTTTNCTACTGAAACAACTGTAGGAAAAGCAAAATAATAAAAAAAATATATAGTAAACAGGAAATCCAAGATGTATTTTTTTCAGTTCCTATTATTTTGCCTGCAGAAAAAGAATGGTGGAGAAGAGCCTGCTCTTTGGTGTACCTGAACTCCTGAGTTTTGCCTCTCTTCAGCCTTTCAACATGTCCTTGGCTACAGAGATCATTAAAGCAAAATGGAAAATACCAAACATATTTTCTGATAAAATTCTTGTATTTTTCATCAAGAAGCAGTGAAGGCCAAAATTAATTCTTAATTAAGTTTCAGCCTATGTTGAGAGAGGTCAAATACACCACTACCATTATTAACGTCAGTGGTTTTGTTCAGCTAAAAAGCTACAAGTCTTTTTAGTTATCTTGACTTGCATTTTGCAAGCTATTATTGGATCATTTTGTCATATGTAGAATATTATCCATCCAAGGACCATCACATCACAAAAACACATTAAGATGTGCTCTCACTATGGACACACTGATTATTATAAATCCTTCTTCTCAGATCTTAGATTGCATCTTTAGCAGATGCAATTTATTGAAACATGCAGCAGTCAAAGGTTTCTCTGAAACTAAGAAATGTGATCATATAACAGTACTGGAATCTCTCAGAGTGAAACAAAAAATCATTTTCAAATCCTTTTGATCATTTTGCCTTGCATGAGGATAAGCCTTGTCACATATTAACAGYTCTCATATATTAAAGTCAGTTTGTACTTAGAGAATCAACATCTTTCATTATGGGCATCCATTTTTTTCACGAGCCAGTGAAACCACTCTGCTTTGTCCTTCTTCCTTTGGATTCATCTACTAGCATTTGAAGAGATTGATTTAACTAGTACCTCTAATAGGTGGCTGCAAGTAGAAGCTTTTCCTTTCCTGTCTTAGGGACATGTGGTGCTCATAGCATCCATCTCAGAGTCTTCACTGTATTTAATCTCGTGACACTTCCAGAGGCTGCACAAACACTATCCATCAACAGGGAAGTGAAGCACAGGCCCCACAGCACCCAGGCACCTTGGGATCAGATGTGGTATCTGACCACCTTCTGAGACAGGAGTCTCAGTGGCTCTTCAGAAAGCTTCCAAGAAGCAGCAGCTTGTACCCAGCTCCCCAAAGCTACCCTGAAAAGATTCTTAAATGATTTCGGGGGGGGGGGGGAAGCACACATATCCTTCTCATCAACTGAACAGCAGAGGAATTTTGAACACCCACCCGCAGAGGCACTGGAAAGGGACTGGCTTTCTCAATTGCTTTGCGATGAAGGCTGACCTGAAGTGGGCAACTAAAGCAGCACCACCTAACAGCGGTTACTCACTATCTCMGTTTTCCTTTGAGCTCCAAGGATCACTCACTTGGGCTTGTTCTAAGGAAACATTTGCCTGCTTATAAAGGAACCACACTTCACTTGGGAAGGACTCATGATCGCATCCCAGGGCTGTCCCTTGATGCACACTTTCCTTCTTCCACACTCAACAGGAGAGCACGCCTGGGCTATACTGCACCAAAGCCTTCTCYTCCTCATGCATCTCCAGTACCAAAAGACAGAACTTCTCCCACCACTCTCCTCACCTCAGATCCGGTTGTACAGCCTTGTCTCCATTGTGGAGTTCTCCATCTGCTTTCAGCTCTTCTCTCTCCCCTTTGTTTTTGAACAGAAAACACCCTTCCTCACTCCCAGCTGATCTGATAACTGAAGAGGGCTGGTTGAGCTTGATAACATCTCTATATTGTTGCCTCAGTGACTGAAAAACATACAGAGGCTATTTGTACTATTAATATGGAGAACTACAGCGGACTACCCTCCTCCTTTGAGGAGCAAATTGAGAGTTTTCAGCAGGAAGCTCTCACAATTTCAGTACATTCTTTATCTGCCATTGTCCACAGTTGCTGACGAGCCAAACTGTTACATCCATCCCTGGCTGTTACTCCCTGGGAGTTCAAKCAAGTCATTGTGTGATGTTTGGTGACAGTAGATATAGTTACCTTGCTGCGATAAAGAGTTGATCAATGTACTATTTTTTTTCCTTTATTGGCTTTTCTTTCTTCCCAGCAATTGTAATACTACAGTATCACAGACAAAGTTTTCTACACTTAAAAACTCATCGTGCATTTCAAGTCCAAAGACAGTATTTCCTGCTTTATCAATAAAGGCATTTACTTTCACCATCTCARAATTCACCATTTTCTAGCAATCCTTTGATTTTTCACAAAATGTAGTCGTTACTGCATTGGACTTTGCRCATTAGCCACCATTAATTGGAGACTTAAACCTCAAAGTAGCCATCTTCTCTACATATTCAAAAAAAAAAAAATCCTACTTCATTATCTTCCAGATTGCTGGCACCAGAAACCAAAATATTTAATTGGTCTGTTGTCCCATCCAACCTTGGTCCTTCTAGCTATTATACTAAAATCAAGCTGACCATGCCCAGATCAGTGAACATCAGCTGTAAAGCCACTGTACTCTGCCTTTTCCAGCAAGGTTGGGGTTAGCTTGGGCTGCTAGAACATGTTAAGTTTTACTCATCCACAGTAAAGCCTCAACCAAGCTGTTAGCCATATACGCTTTGTGCAAAGCTGCACAAATACTGATTATTAATTCCTAATTTTCATAACATTTCTTTCTACCAAGACAAAACATGAAATCTCCTTGGAAGAACAAAAGGAAAATAATCAGCATGAATATTGCTGTGGGTCTCCAGTGTCTGGATCTCATGGTAGCTTTTACACAGTCAACATCACTATTTAGTCAAATCCTCAAAAGATGTTATACAAGAAATCAGAGCTCAATTCTTTTGATGCATATAAGAGAACTGGAGTCAGATATTAAGTTATTCSTGTATTTATGAAATAAGATTTCCTCAGACTTCTTTAATGGCTCTGCTTTTGACTTGAATTTAACATGCACAACATGCCACAACTACTGGATTATTAATTCACTGTATTTCCTTGGCTACCTCACAGAGTATGGCTTCTCTTCAATCACCAGATCAAACCCACATTTTCAGTGAGCCTGCATACATGTGTTCAAAATATATTTTCTACATACTTTCACTTCTGAAAAATTTGTCACAGGAAGTTGAAGATTTGGATTTTAAATGCTTCATGTGAAKCCACTTTCTTCTACATCTCATGTAGGAAACACTATCTTTGGCTGTAAAATACCATCTGACATCTAATAGGACAGCAAAACAGCACAGCATTGCCAGCAGCACTTCATTCTACAAGATCTGTTTTATTTGAAGGTCTCTCAACCCCCCAGTTCACTTGGGGATAYTACAAGAGTGCAACCCTTTGGAGTAAATGGGCAGATTTCATATTAAAGATGAGTCTGGGCTGTCTGCAGAGCCTGCCTTGCTATTCAGTGCTGTTATATATTAAAAACATGTATTAAATTTAACTCCACATTTAAAAGGTAATTGAAGGATCAGAAAAACTAAACTCCCCTTCAGGCTTTTTGCTTTTACTGCCATTATCCATCTTATTAAGCAATGTCTTTATTGCGATGTCATTTTTTGTAAGGTAGTAATTGCAGGAAATGCAGAAATCACTCATCTACAGAAGGAGTTTGGAATGGGCACTTAACATCAGAACTTACCTGTACATTTTGATTATAAAAGAAAATGGCCCATATGGCATAAATATCTTCAAGTGAAATGAGAGTCCATGAATTTATAGCAAATGTGATAAGGGTAAAAAGACCTCAAGAGGAAATGCTGCTATAATGGTATTTTAATAGACTTGAGAGGAAAAAATGGCCAACTCTTACCATAGCTGAGCAAATAAAGGTACAAATCAATGACAAAAGTTGCCAGTTAAATAGAAAAGAATCCAGACCAAAGCTTAAATGATAAGTGATCTGCCTTCTAAAGCAAGTTAAAAAGTAAAATTCTTTTAGTAAGACAAATCTGAGAGCACTGAATAAAAATATGAAGACATCTGCATTAGTGAATGTTAWGAGCTTTTATTGTGCTTAGTGACTTAAAGTGTAGAACACAGCTCACAAGCTGCTTAATTAAGAGTTCTGTGTTGTTTTCTTTAGAAAATGTGATGTTCTTTACATGTGATGAAATTAATTCAATGTATTCAAAATTCAAATCTGTGTTCACTGGGGTATTAAAATACCTGTTTCTTAAGGAGATACCCTGTGGTTTCAAATACCAAACAATAAAAACACTTCTGAACTTAATCTGTGTTATCGCTTCTGGAAGCCTACTTTTATACTCTGGCACAGTCCAACAAGGAAAGAAACAAGCTCCTAGTTTGATCCTGTCGAAAGAACTAAAAGATCACTTTTAATTAGCTTGAAACCTGCAAACTGTTGTTCAAATCCTGAAGTTCCCAACTGTTTTCTCCAACAGCCCTATCACAGACCAGCAGTTTCAACCCTAGCAGCAGCTCCTGTGCACCCTCTTTAGTCCTCAGCAGTCCTGTAAGTCTAAAGATTGTGCTCCAGTAACAGACAGAAGATCTCCAAGTCGAATGAACMTCCAACAGCTAAAAATTCTTTAAAACACAGTCTAGGGTCTGGGAATACTATTTAACTGAACTGCTGTATATGAAATGGAAACAGCTGAAAACATTGTTTTCTCTGAGGTTGGTTTYATTTTGTAAGGACACTCCCTATAAAGTTTAGGGTCATACAAGGAAGTGCAAGAAAAATGTAASAGCACAGATCAACAGGACTGTTTCACTGGCTGTGTAAAGCAGGAGCATGGGGACCTAACCAGAGAGCATGAGTGGTCACAAGCAACAAACAGGGCACAGAAACAGATGCCAACACACATCAAAACCCCATAATGATGCCAAACAAATCATTTAAACATAAGCATTCAAAATAATGCATTTGTCTAATTTAATTCAGTTCATGTGTCAACAAATGAGCATTCTTCTGTAGAAAAATGAACATACAGGAAAAAGACACACACACACACASTAGGTGATACATGCATGCACCTGGTGCAGACACCGACTCCAAAGGCCTCCCCGCTACATGCCAAGTCACTTGCACATTCCAGAAGAACATCCCCCTTCAAAAGTAACAGCGTTCTCAAATCAAATCCTCCTGCCCAGGTAAAGTGAGGCAGAAACTCGAATCTTTTACTGCAGAATTTAGTGCCACTTTGCCGMATAATAAACAAGGCATTTATTATTCTCTTTCCTTTACCATAGATGAAAAGTTTTTGACATTTCACCCCTTAAACACAGCTGTAACTAATGGCAACAAAACAGGTAAAAATTTCAGTCAGGTTCCCGCTTCCATTTCCCTTTCATTGTCCTGGAGCGAGAGTAGGAAGAGCAGACGGACAGAGTCAAAGACGACAGAGTCTTAGACAYGAAAAAGTATAAACTTTTCCTTGATCTAATTCTTACTTCTTGGAAGCAGCATTATACTCAACAAATCACATGGCAGGAGAAAATGGAAGACCTATGAAAATTTTAAATGGTATATAGACATAGCTATATACCTCCTATTGATTTCACCATAGTCAAATTTATCACGCAGTACACTCTACCAAAGAGCTCTTTAGTAAGTAAGAGGTTATTCAGTTCCTCCTGATGTAAATTAATGAATGCAGCTGAATTAACAGCTTCTCCCACATACCTACATACAGAAAACGAGGCTAATTTTGGTGAACAAATTATTCATTTTGAATCATTCTTTACCATCCTCCTATCTGTTAGATGTGAATGTTTGCAGTTGTATCTTCACTCACATTAGAAGTTCTTGTTTTGCCTCCATCCTCCTGCTCTTTCATCTCCCATTTTTCTTAACTTATTTTCCTCTCCCTTTCCCTGAAAGTTGAAAAAACTGCTTGGGAGTTTTAGTKTGGCTGTCTTCTGCTACGTGTACAGCACAGAGCACAAGTCCAGAAACAACAAAGCCTAATGAGAGAACCTCTGCAAAGACATATGAAATGATGACATATGATATGCAGGGTCATGCAGTACAATGTATATACATTATATATATATATAAAAAAATAATATATATATATATATAAAATAATATATTCATATGACAACATACATAATTCAGCTGCAATATAATGACCAGGAAAAAAGATTCAGGAGTCATTGCAGGGAAAATACACATGCAKATAGACACACGCTATCTCTCAGCAGAACGAGCTGCAGCAAATGTGAAGATGATATCAAAGCTGCTGAATTACACTGACAATTGCAGCTAAAATAGGTGAAAATAAGAATTCTAATGAACTTTCTAAAGCTAGGCTTTTGCCAAAATATCACAGCATGGATAATTTAAATATCTGAGGAAAGATGATAATCTAAGTAAAAGCACATGGCTTAAATTCACCATCAGGTTTGCAGAACTCTCTATTGGGTACTGGAGGYTTCCTTTAGTCTGAGGTCTGTCCAGCCGGGCAGGTGGAGCCAGGTGACCATTGACACCAGCCTGCCAGGGCCATCGGCACAGCAAGCAGAGCTGCTGCCTTATTTCCACTGAAGGACCTTCTCTTGGGCAGCAAACTCTGCTGAAAATTTCTCAGCACTCTCAGTATGACTTTGAAGTCACTTCCCCCACAGGAAAAGCTAACCAACCACATCACCTTCTATGGTGCAACTTCACCAGGTAAGAGCAGAGGAAACTTTCAACCACATATTGCAGCAGCTGGTGAACTTAGCTTTTGCACTTTGGTTATCTTGCCAGTAAAACACTACATACACGCTACAGAAATGAGAATCAAGCCTTCTGCTAAGAAGTATCTCTGGGCTGTCTAAGCAGACTTTTCAACCACAGTATACCAACAAGGCCACAGAAAGACTAGTTTTAAGGAATAAGGCTGGAAATGACAGGTTAACCTACACAAAAACACAGAGAAAARACGTCATTTAGCTTTGATCTAAACTGTTGAAATGAAAAATCTKGCAGGGGGAGGGAGGGGGAAGAGATCAATCAAGGGATCTAATAACACCATAACATTTTGGGGCCTTRCTGTGCATGTGCATCAGCTGAAAAGATAGAGAAGCATAAAATCCAAACATTTCTGAAGTACCAGTCAAACATTTTCTTTTTTTTTTTCTCCTCAAGTGAAGCAAGTTTTTTGTAGATTAAAGTTCTCTCTCTACACCTTTTATTTGGGCAAAATTTGCACTTTAGATGTTCTACTATTCTGCAGTACCATCTAGTGACATTACAATGAATGGAAGTTGAGCTTCTCTGCAGTGCAATCACTGGACCAAATCTTGCAAAACCCATTTTAACTATTTGTTGCTTGGTTTGTTATGAACTTTTTTTTTTTTTTTTCCTAGGAGCATCCTACAAAGTTTGTTATATTACCTGGAAAAAATAAAATTATTTGTGAGCCAGACAGAAGGCACTTTCCACCCACTTCCAATCTGGAGGAGAAGAGAAGATTTCAGTGAATCTACAGGTCTGAAAGATGTCATTTCTGAAACCAGCTTTAAAATCTGATTAGGAAGTTCCTTAGGTCAATCTGTTGCCACTACCTGTTGGACAACTCTGTAGGAATCTATCTTAACTACAGGGAAAAACATAACAACAAAACCCCTAAAAGCTAGTGGGTTCACTGGTTCCTGAAAAAATTGAGCTGAACTTGCCCGTAGGACCTCTGGGGAAATCTAGGCAGGGAGAAGTTATTTCAATGCACATTCTAATATTCTATTGTGAAATAAATACAAATATTCTTATCGCAAAGTGTTAAAATAGTGGCTGTTAAAAGACTGTATTTGTTTAAAACACACACGCTTCAGATATTGTTCCCATATACCAAGAGAAATACTTCATTTGTAGACTGCCTTATCTCAGCTTTAGTAGGGAATTGAGAGAGACAAAAGATAATGAGTTTTTGAGATGGCACAAAAGGTAAACAGGATCCTAAACTTAAAAAAGCTTTTTTCACAAAAAAGTTTTAACACCTTTACACAGAAGAAACACATCAGTCTAGATTAAAACKTTTTTCCCTCAAAGCTGTTCTTACTCAGCTCACAAACACATAAAAGCTCACTTTATATTCTCAACCCAGAACTTYCAATACCTTCTAACTACAATTCCAAGTAGTACCAAAACCAACTGCATAGCTTAAAARGTTATTTTACACTAATATGGTGTATGCTTTACAAATTTCAGTTGTTTGTGTCCAACTAAACCAGAGTGCATTTTTGTGCAATATTTAGATTCAAGACATATACAATGATTTGGAAAGAATACTAGAAAAACAGCTGATCACCAGCAATCCAGAATTACCAGCTGTGCTTCCCTCCCCCCCTTTTTTCCCCCTTCTCTAATTTACTTAACAAATATTCAAATCATCTRCGGTCTGGAGAGACAAGAGAAAGGAAAGTTTTTAAATTAGAAGTGCTGGCATCCATAGCCACTGCTGGACAACCTCCTATCCAYACTTTCATCAGAAGAGGCAGGTAAAGCCATTACTTTTAGACAACAAGAAAAACATCCCTCAGGCAARTAGTAACTTCACCTGGCTCTCRGGCATTTCTGTGCAGCTACCSAGGGCAAATGACAYCAAAACACTGAGGCACTGACAAGCYTTGATGCTACAGGTCTTACCAGCAGCAACGATGCATCGGGACTCCAGGCTTTCATCTCCATGCCCCCTCCAAATGAAGGGCTACTAAAGGATCAGGCTCTGAATAAGCACTTCTGTAMATGCATGTCCACAATTCAAATGTGACATCACATAAAACTCTATTTTCAGAAATTCTTAGTACTGCTTAATTTTGCTGTCACTACATTCAATATTCAGATTCTTCAACAGGAGCAAACATGTGAAACAAGGGCAAATGAAAAACTTCTGAAAATCCTCAAAGCACATGCACAGTGGTCTAATTGGCTAAGCTTGAGAATGAGTTCCATAAATTCAAAYTATTTCAATAACCCAAATCAAACCTACTGTGCAGCACCATCTAGTGAAACTACATTGGTTTTGCAATAAACCAGAATTCCTAAACTTTCAGCCATTCAACCTGTGTGTATTAATACACTGCATGCAATTCATGTTGATCACTTGAGAGGCCTTTTAACTAGTATGGTTAGTTATATGTAAAACAACAGCCTCCAAAACTCCAGACCATCATTGTATCAGTCGAGAAATAAATTACTTCTTAATCCTTCAATGGGTTTTAATTCTAAAAGTCCTATCAGCCACATTAATTAAAAGCAGAAACTTGAAAGCCATATATTAAGATGTGGGTTGTCCAAAGCAAGAGAATTGTTTTGTCACAATATTTTATTCAAATTTATGTGACAGATTTGAGACTACTGGATGTCTAAAAGTTTCAGATTCCAGGTAACTCATTCTTGTATCAGCAACCCCTAAGAGTACAGAAAAAGCTCCTACTCTTAAGACTTTTGAAGCTTTCTCTTTCAAGGAGGGCTCAGAAACCAATGTTTTAATTTGGATACTAGGGGAGCAAAGGCCTTTTTCACAAGAAGCTCTCACTATGTCTAACAGTTCCTGTTACTGCTGCATTGAAGTTGCTCAGTCCTGTAGCTTTGTACTGACATGATTAAGACTAAGCTCCAGTGGCAGATTTCTAGCAGCTAAGAAATTAAAAAAAAAAAAAAGTCAGACGATTATAACAGAATCCTCCTCATTTTCTTCAGTAATTGCTGTTGTTTAAGGAGACTTATGTAGAAATCAGGCAATGGGGATTTAAATGACTTCCCTCAGGACGAGAATGAAAGCAGACAGCTCTGACCACAGCACTGAGCAACGGAGACCGAAGCTTTGGACCAACAGCTGCATTGCACATTAGCCACCAAAGGGCCACCACAAACCAGTGGATTTGGGCAGCCTCCAGCCACATTTTATAAGTTTTACTGTATGATCTAAAAATATTAAATATATAAACAGATAATGAATAAGGAAGAAACCTTAATGCTTTAATCTGATCAGCCTTGTTTTCCCCCGCTGTGAAATAGCATACTGATGCTACCCATTCGGGACCTCATAAAAGGAGTAAGAAAGCATCCGGTCAAAAGCAGAGCTATTTCTGACCAAATATGACTGATCTATGCGGAGTAAGTGAAAGCAAAGGACAAGGTGCTAAAAGGCAGGATGTGTCAGGAAGAGGTGGTTTTGGCCTCTTGTACCTAACTGGAAAGGCATCAAACGACCCGTGTGTCTTCAACTTGCTCCAGCAATTCTTTGGACCTCAAATGGATTTGGAGCAGTGCAAAGAAATAAGAGCCACGCTCCTGGACTGCATTTGTATTTATCAATAATCCTATCCAGTCACAAGTTTGTAGGACAACACCGACTTCTCACCGTCGCACCGCTCGCTGACCCAGCGACACTCCCCACCAGCCCCCGGGCGTTCCCTGGCATCGCCCCACGGGGCGACACGTTCCCTCCGGCTTCGGCACCAGGGCTCAGCTCCACGTTAATTTTACTAAACAGGTTTTTACCCTTCAGAGTTATGGAGGGAGGGGAAATTTTGAAAACACGATTAAGTGCACCCACACCCAGATTTAAGAAGAAAGAAATTGGCTAGAGAGCAGACTCGCTCCCTCTCTCATGCAGCCTCTCCCCCCCACGCACCCAACTGGCAAATCCACCAGTACAGCCACCAGCAGCCCTCGGGCCCCGGCTCAGCCCTTCCTGCCTCTCCCACACTCACTGGCAAACAGCTGTCCCGTGGCAAAGGTAAATGGGGACATGCCAACGCTGCAGCACCAGGGCAGCTCTAGAGGCTGCAAGAACCAGCAGCAGAAGAACGAGCAAGCAGCAAGACTCAGAAAGAAGGAAGCATGATAGACACATACAAATAATGCAAAAAATCCCTAGCTCAAATACGCACCCTTGTCAGACCCTCTTTTTCCCTGGTCGCTGTCAGTACTGCAGGTCTCAGGTAAGCATGGAATAGCAGTGATAATAATAATATATTACAAATACATTTTTAAGAATTATTTTTTTTAAAAAAAGAGAGACTAGGAAGAAAAGCAAGACCACTGCAAGGAAGTGATTTAAAAGCCCAGGTCTCAGGTTGGTGCAGAAGGACCGTATCACCACAAGATACTTTTTAGTCAGCCACACGTAATGACCAGAAGCAGCTCTGTGCTTTTCCCACCACCCTCCAGCCCCAGAAAGCTGCAAAGGGATCCCCCACTCTGCCAAGTGACGCCAACCTGCAGGACCATCCCAGCAGCTCTTGCAGCCCTCTTTGCCCACTATTTCACCAAGACGAGTCTCTGCGGACACAAATACGCTGAAATAGCCTTCAGTTTAATAAATCAATCATTAATACTATGCAAAAAAAAACTGTGGAGAAGCCTAGAACTTCTCCACAAAGAGATGTCTGGATTTCTAAAAGTCAAGGCTGCTTTAAAACACAGCCTGTAGACACCAGCTAAAAAAAAAAATTATGAACATTGCTTTTTATTATGAAGCTTTTACTTTTATTTGAACATACGGCAAAAGTACTAGGGTAAATCTGTTCTACTCCTAGTAGATTTATTTAGCCAAGGTACGTTCAATAAAACATTTACTCACACTCCCTCATTAGCTGTCATCTGATTCTTTCCAGCAGAGTAACAGTCGTTCCTCTGACTGCTGCAGGAGTAGTATATCCCTCTTAAGCAGGGCTATAGGATTTTTGGGGGCCAGAGGAGGTTTTGGGGGTTGGAGATGCCTATATGAAGTCAGTAGCTGACTATACAGCCTGTAGGTCTGCATTTCACTAGTCCTTTATAGACAAGCTCCAGAATGAAGTTAAAATTAAAAAATCTGCTGGAGAACAGCTTGGAGGACAGAACCACTCCCACATTCACACAAGGAAAAGCCTGCTGGCTTCCCATGGACTCAAAGCACGTTCCTCAGCAGCAGCTGTCCCACCTCACGCAGAGTTCTTCTGCGAGTCCAGCTCTGAGAACCACGTTTTCCATGGCTGTCAAACACAACCATATCAAGAGCTGCTGTTGCGTGGGTCCAACACCCATCTCTGAATCTGCTTTCAACCCCTGCAGCTCTCCCRGGGCTGGCAGTGGTGGCCACGGCAATGTCCCCTGTCACCACAAGGACCTGGCCCATGGACCAGCAGCGCTGCAATGCCAGGGCGCTCCCTGGCCGCCAGGAGCACAATACAAGTGCTATGGAGCTCAAATCCACGTTAGTGCTTCTCCTCTCACTCCAACTGCCCATCAAAAAATGACGGCCCTCTCCAAGTCCAGCTACAGGCAGAGCGACTCCCCTGCAGAAGGGRCAGAGGCATCAGCTCCTTCAGGCTGGGGCATCTTTCATTTTTGTTAGGTTTCCCAGGACAGATGAACAGTCTAGAGGATGCTCTAAGCCTCAGGATGGTGGCGATGTGTGTGTAAAGAAGATTGGAGCCACACAGGTTACTTTTCTACAGGGAAAAATCTGTTATCTAATCAGTTTAATGAGGAGAGGACATCATCCAACTGTTCAGCTGAGATCTAAGCAACATCTTTAATGAATAAAATATTAGCACTAGAAAGTGTGTTTATTCTCTCCTACATGGGAATTTATAAGCAAAGCACAAAAACTATGGCAACAAGAATACAACGTGTTTGTAAATATTCATGACACTTTCTGTTCCACTTTATTTTTGCCCTAAAAATTCACTCAAGGCCCAACTGTTTTTTTGGAGGACATTTGCTTTAAAATAAAGGAGAGTAAAGATTCAAAGGTCAATCTGACCATGCATTATCATTTTTAATTATGAATTTATTATACAATGGTTCTTTTTACAAAGGCAAAGGTAATGCCAGAATTAATTAGAATCCACACACTTTAATCCGCTACAAGAAATTAATTTACTGCACAAGTGCCTTTGGGATTGCCACTATCTATAGATTCGAGCCCCCCACCCTCACCGTTTTTGTTTGTTTTTTTCTTTGTTTGTTTGTTTGTTTGCATTCCCATATCATTTTATCTGCAAAAGATGACAGGAAATGTAGACTAACACAATGAATTAATTTTTCAGGAAAGAAGCAAGGTAGCCTATGTATTATGGTAGGTATAAACTTTCAGCATTACTAGAGATGAAAACTGTTAAACTGAGCACAAATACTCAAAACCAGGATATTGCTACAGTTGGCAATAGTCTGCCTCATCACAGACCACCAACTGCAACAACTACATGGCATCTTACATGCTCGCTAGATACTATAACTTTAGGAATTTTAACACAYATTTGAATGGATATTTTATCTTTTGCAATTTGCATACAGAGTATTTCCCCTTGATAGGGTTTTCTCATTGAACACTACAATTCCACTGTACAATTCCATTTATAATCACATATGATAAATGACTATTCCTCTCTTTGTCATCAGCTATTTGCAAGGAAGAATGCTATCAATACTCGGTAAAGCTGCTGCTGCACTTCCACTTCACATTTAGGGTTTTATTTTACTGTAGTAAATACATTATACTACATGGGACCTTAGCAGGTGAGGGAAGGGGGCATTTGTGGAAAATAACCATTCCATAGGTTTGAAACACTTTGCTTATTGGAAACATTTCTGCAAATTCCAGTTTTCAAGGCACAAAAAAAAGAAACAACACTAAGTGCACTGCTCCCCTACCAAATTTCCAGCTAGGTTTTGGAAGTGAAGAATTACTTATGAAACTAATACTACMCAGAGGTTTTTCAAGCCATGGAAAATCCCATGTCAGCACTGGGCTGCAGATRCCGAGCCAAGCCAAGAAAGCAATCAACAGCACAGCCTGTTCATACCTGAGTTGGTACTTACCGCCAGTCTCTGGGCCTGTACAGAGCTCTTCAAGCACCCACAGACCATGTCCAGTGTTGCCTTGTTTTATTTGAGAGATTAATCTGTTTTTGAAACCTGAACCTCATGGGGTCAAGCATAAAAACCATAAGCAAGCTTCTGAACTTTGTCTGCAATGGAGGTACGCGATTACACAGACAGCAGCCGGCAAGCAGGGTAAAGTCCTAGCACAAGCACAGACTTCCAGTGATACCACAACAACCTCTCCTTGAAACAGGTTATGTTTTCTCCATACAGACAACTCATYCACAGTAGGAAGAACAGCTACACTGACAGTTATCCTCCAACATCCAAAAATCAAGRCAAATTCCAATAATATGCATCTTGAAAAAGGCAAAATACTGGAGGAAAAGGGAAAGAGGAGGAGGAAGACATGAATTAGCAGGTGGAAATCTGCAACAGGAAACAGTTTAAATAATCTTAACACCAGAACAGCACAACTGCTATCTCAGTCATATCACATCAGTCAGGAGGGCACATTCAGCTTTCAAAGCTCCTGGCCTCCATATGGAGCCCTTGTGAGGTGGGTGAAGTGGGCAGCCCAGTACCAGAGAAAACAGAAAAAGCCTGCTTACACCACTATGCAAAGCCTCAGGTACCCTGTAAAGGGAAGCAGTTCTCTCTCTTGGCACTGACAATGGTATCAGTACTGTCAAAGATYAAACCATAACTGGAGTTGCTGGGTAGGTCACGCACTGCTGCCGTACAGCTTCTGCAGCTCACGAGGCCATCCTCTTGCATTGCCTCTGGTACCGCATCTGCTGGCATGACTGTGCTTTTAACACAGTGTGGRAAGTTGGTCATTTTTGTAAGCAGTTTCCCATGCCTGTTAGATCTTATTTTATAAGAATGAGATGTCATATTTGACTATTTTGACCTTTCCAGAGTCCTGCAATTTGATTCATTGGCAAATCCTACATATAACACAGCTCACCCACGTATGTGGACAATGCCGGTGTGCAAACAGCTCCAAAGCAAGCAGTTGGTGAAAAGGCTCAGTAAGGGTTTCCTGGCAACTACAAGTCTCTCAGATATTCAGTAAGGATAAAAGTAAGAGTAGTTTCCAACAAAGAAAACCAAGTTACATGCAGGTAAGTGCCAGAAAATTTTATTCACTTGCTGCTATTTTGAAGGTCTTAGTCATGGTTTTACGAAGCATTGCTTTTTCAACCACACTTAGACTAGAATCAAAAACATCAGGGTAGCTCCACTGACTAAAGCAAAAGCACAGCYTATGACTTTAAACAAATTCTCAGACACGAGATGCTGTCATTTAAAGAGCTTTTGTCTTAAGAGCACAGCAACAGACATCACCACAGTCATTTTCCACTCTTCAGCGAGCAACCGTGTGGTGCTTTGGCTTAGGTGCTGGCACAAGAAAGGTGATGAAAGGGTTTTTTTTTTTTTTTTTTTTTTTTTTTTAACAATACCTTTGTCCTGATCCCAATACCTAATCCAAAAAAGTTCTCTTTCCATTGAAGATTGGCAAGAAATGAGTTCTCATCCTGGCAGATGAAGCCATTTCATTCCCACACACTCTGTGGTAATTTAGGATACTCAAATTGAGAGGCTACTACACAGTAAACTGGTGGGTGAATTTAGAGCATCTTCATTATTTCTCACGTGAATGCTTTTAGTAAGTGACAAGAACATCTTTGTCAATACAGTGCAATAGGTTGCACCGTTTTATTTCTTCTCTGAAAGTTTATACAGAACCAATACAGTGCAGTAAATTCACTTGCTCTTTGACAACACCAGCATTGAGAAAAGCCTGTGTAACTCTATGCATCATTTAAATACCCTAAAAGGCAATATCCTGCATCAATATTCTTCCTTTTCTCAGGATTTCCCATTTGAAGCCTCGCTGGCTGGTTTACTGCAGAGCCCACACAGCACTCACCTCCACAACACCGAAGCGGAACAAACTCAAAACACACTGCTACTGCATAGGCAGCTTCAGGTGAGCACTATGTACTTTTGGCCTCCTGCAGAGTCTCTAGAACAACCCTCTATCTTAATACCACCATGATTTTCACCACATTGAAGATGCAAGGAAAGAAAAGCTGCCCTGTGAGCTTCCCAGTGAAATTCCAGTCATCCCAGGCCCCAGCTCCTCCCCAGCAGCCCCAAGCAATACATTTACTTGTGCTGCTCCTTCCCGCAGGGCCAGCCCGTGCTGACCGAGCAATGCCTGCAGCCAAGGCACTGGCACGGCGTCGAGCCCATTTCCAAAGGCTAGTCCTGCGGCAGGCGATCCAGGACAGCAAAGGACACCGGGCACAGCACTCCCCTTCGTGAGGAGCCTGGCTGCAATTGCTTTTTTCATACGCAGAGCCAGAAGAYTTCTTTCTGTCAGGCCCTTACAGGCTGAAATGTTGCTGCATCAGCTATACTGAAATATGGGACCTTTCCTTTTCAAAAATATCTTCCTGCTTCCAAAATTGGACCTGAATAAAATGAGTATCTGAAATGCAGGAATTTACAGCCCTCTTCCTCCTACCTACATTACCGTGGACCGGAGCTCAAGTGCCCGCTCTGCGCATGACTCACCGAAGCTGCTGTACAGGTAATTCCTTGGTGTTCTCTCCTCCTCTCTCAGAAAGCAATTCAGCATCTGTGCAGTTTTAAATAAAAGAGAAAAGAAGAAAAAAGTATTATTACCGATCCTCACTCAGAGAGGGCAGCACACTGGCTGCAGACAGCCAGACGCTGTCACTGAGATAGTACAAGGTGAAACCTGGACAATAGAAGTTATTTCAGCTTGTGGTTCTTCCCTGGCAAATCACATCAAGTTCATGAGACGTTACCACCTTTACCACCAGTTTTTAATTTTTAAGCATTTCAAGTGAAGAACGTAAACTGAGTGAAGGATATGTCCTTAAGTTAATCAAAATGCTTTTAAATTTCTAATACATATTGGATAATTTGTGAATATTTTTATCTTGTTTTTACAAGTGTGCGTCTCCTCTTTGCACCTGGATGCCCCCAACCTGGGAAAGAAGTCATAAGCAATAGCAGCTTATTACACTACTGCCAGGAACTTGGTATCGCTGTCTTCCTGAGACCCTCCATTAGTATCAGGAGGCCTTCCAAAGAGCTTGCAGAAGTTTGGCAGACTTGCTGGATTTTCTTCAGAGTTCATCCATTAGCTTAGCATATGTTTTTTTTCCTCTCTCATTTTCCAGAACAGGGTGAGGGGGAAAGTCTTTACAGAAAAGGCAGAGTGCTCGTTGGCTGCATTTTCCTTCAGAGTTCAGTAATACAGTCCACCCTGAAATCAGTAGTTTTCTTGAAACAGTGTAGAAGTGAGCCCACAGCAGCATGAGATGCTGCTGCTCCCTTGCTACGTGCCCCCTCCGAGCGCCCCGCGCTTTGGCAGGGAGCACCCTCGCTCCGCAGGGCTCTACCAYGGCCATCACAGGCTTCTGCCGTATTCCTGCCCCGTGCTTCCGAACGCCACGTGCCAACACGCGGCTCAGCGCGACCACGTTCTACTCAAGCCAACGTCATCTGCAAAACTGCGTTGCTAACGTGGTAGATGAGAAATAATTTAGTTTGCAAATGCCAACAGGCAGCAACGAGCAAGAGAGGGGAATGATCAAGCATAATAAAAACTCTTATTTCATGGGTTCCTGAACAAACTCCACTACCATTTACTCTATCTCATCTGTGAGAACTTCTCAGAAATTCACACAGTAACCTTCAGGGAAATAAGTGGATTCAAGTATTTAATCTTCCTCTTCAGCCACTAAAACCATATTTACTCAGCTACTCTAGGAGTTTACTCACACCACAGTATATAGATATATAATCTTACATTGTTATTTTAACTAAAGAAACTATTGCTCTTTTATGCTAGAAAGGCACAATTTAAAATTCTTTGTACATTACAWGGGAAAAAAGAAAATTCAGTTTCAATATTCAAATCCTTGTATAAGACTGTGACCCTGCAGAAGGGCACACCACTGTTTTGGCAAGTAGTATCACCCCTAGGAAAAGGAGGGGATATCTTCACAAAGTTCTTCAATACAAGAAAAATGTATTTCATACACATTTTAGGGGGTTAATTTCTATTAATATTTAATCTTAGTGTGTCTCATTAGAAGGAACTCTTCCAGAGAAGCTTACAGAACAATATAAGGAATCAAATTTCTAGAACCTCATAACTGAATTTAGTGGACAATGGTAAAAATTCCGATRAAGTAGTGGAGCTGTTGAAACTTATGAAGTATACTTAATTGAAACCCATTTATTTCATTCRAGTAGTGCCTTATCTCATGATCTTTTTTGGAAGATAGCACTGATCAATACAAACTTTTTAAGTTGAGGTTGATATTGCATTCCAATACTCATTAGTTTGGATTTCACCTGCTAAGGCCAGTGTCCTGTAGGCACTTCTGGAATACCCACTGAGCATCATGCAGAACAAGGAATATGAAGAACAGTAGAAAGAAAGGGAGAAGAGGATCAAATATTGCACAGGTAACATTACTAAGGTGGCTGAAGTCATTGTAAGCTATCTAACCTGTATCATTTGTTCTTGAAAGAAGGTGAATAAAAAAGAGAAATGGGATTATACAGTGTTTTGCACTAGTTAGCTTACCTGATAGCAAGGCATATATCAAAGGTAAATGGAATTTACATTTATTTTTCATCTATGAATAAAAATAGAATTTTGTATGTGTGTGTATATATATATATATATATATATATATATATATTTCACATAAATCATTACATTGAATCCCAATGTAACAGAAATTCTTCTGAAAAAAGAACAGAAGGAACCACTTCGGTGACATGGACACCATTTCAGGAGTTCCTCCATCCAAGGATCTGAACTCACACTCTTACATATGTGCACTTCACCAYCAGTTAGTGCCACTACCCACCTTAAATTTAGGTCATTTTTTCCCCCCCACGCCTATCATTTTCAGCCAGTCATAGGAGGAAAAAAAAAAGAAAGAAAAAAGGAAAAAAAAAGGAAAGTTTGATGTTCAAAAACTGAAAGTATTGACTGTGTTGCATAGGCAGTCCACTGGTCTTCCAAATTTCTTTTTTAAACTGTCTCAATATATTTCCTTAAAAGATAGAATTAAAGAGATTTTTTGCTGCTTTTGTGCATTTTTTCCAATCTGACTGCTTCCTACTGTAATTCCCGTAAAAGTGAATTTATTCTTATGTGGAGAAAAATGCACTTTGGGTATAGCAATAACTGGTTTTTGTACGTGGGATAACACTTTTCCACCCCAAGGAAGGTTGACTGTGTGTACAGAGGATTACTGACTTGTCGTCGAGAAGAAACCATTACTTAGGAAGAAAGATACAGGGTGGGAGAAAGGGTTGTTTATTTTCCTCAAACATTCAGATGAGTACAGCAAGATTAATTTCCTCCAAGAGTATTCAAAGAACTGGTTGATGAAACCCTTAAAACCATCAGCAGTTTTTTTTTGAGAACTCAWAAGGGACGGGTATAAGAGATTAAAGTTAAAAACTGGCTAGTGTGGTGTGCCTATGGAAGAGGATGAACTAGGTAGCTGTAGCAAAATAATCACACTGTGTTTGATTGCACAGAAGACAGGCATAAAACAGCAAACAGGATTTATCTCAAAGACATACTGAGTTAATCTAATCTCCATCTGTAAATGGTAACAGGCCTTATAAAGAGAAAAGAGCAATAATAATGTTTTATCTACATCTTGACAAAAGCAAAACAGCATTAAGCCACATTGAAATCATGGTATCAGAATGCTCTCTGCAGAAGTGCAGTATAAAGTAGTCTGTGTATATAACCAGCCTTTTAGGGAAGATTTCAGCAGGTTCCTGCCCAAAAAGAAAAGTTGCACCAAAGGGGATTCCACAGCAGTCAAGCCTGCAAGCCAGTTCTATTAAGTACCTTAATGACAAGATCCACAAACTAAGGATTTCACTTATTAAGTTTGCAAACTTTAACAAAGCCAGGAGGACACAGTGGGAGCCACATAGCAATTATTGATCTTAAATTGGATATGTGCTCTGACAAAACATGGATGAGCAGAAGGTTCGACATTTCCAGCAGGAACCATCAGCCACCACACTAAACTGTTGTTGTTCAATAAATTGCACAAAAGCAGATGAGAGCTTAGAATTAAGATGTGGAGATGGAGGCATACACTCATATGATCACTTTTATTTACATGAAAGCCTGCTGCAGCAAACATTTTGTTTTTGTGTCCATGTTGAATAAGGAAAAAAGCAGCATTCCACAATGTGGCAAGAAGTATTCAGGATAGATGTTTGAGAAGTTTTTCAAAACTGTAATAGCGAATAGTGTAATACATGTGGRAAAAGCTTAATGCAGAGTAGGGAAACACTTGCCAGGAATGACACAGGCCTATTTGACCCTGCTTCAGAAAAAAGCAAAGGATGAAACAGTCCTGCAGGTTCTTGCCCAAGCCCAGTTGTACCATGACCTCAGGTTTCTTCCCAGCTGTCTACCAGAATTCCGTTTTCAGTTCTTTTGCTGTCATCCTTCTCTCCTCCGGTAGCTTCATCTTCAATATCTGTTTCATCACATTTGTGAATTAATATCTTTGCCATATCAGCATATCATTTTCTGGAACATCACTGATGCTTCAAAGCTAATCTACTGCTTTCATTCATATCTCAGAGACACCTTCTAAAGCATCCCACACCCATGAGTTTCTAGCCTTCTGAAATCTCAGCTATAACACAGCTAGAAAGTCCAGCCTGCTGGGATCAGCTTTACACATGACTTGCCTGATGTTAAGGCAAGGTGGCAGGAACCCAAATTATCCTAGTACTGTTTCTCCAGCCTTCTCCAGCAACAGAAGTTGCTGAATAAATCTGGAGATAGGATCCTGAAAGGCCAGGCCAGCTTCACTTAACTTGAACTCAGYTTGTCACACGGAAAGCCAGTGAAATCACAGCTTACTACACAAGGGAAAGCTTAACAGAGCATTAGCAATAAAGAATATAGGTACGCACTGCAGAGTAACAAGCACAAAGCTCCCAGTTAGAACTCACTGGAAAGGCTACATTTTTTCCAAATATTACACTCCATCACCATTTCTCTGTGCTCTGCTAATTTCTGTTTAGGACCACATCATGATTTTTGTGCAGGAATTCTAACAGAATTACAGTAAAAACCTCCTAATCACTAATAAAATTGTTTGCAGTTTAGTTTTTAAAAAGTACAGAAGCCATAAACACTGACACAATGGTATTATCTTTGGATAATGGCAAAGGATAGTTAGTTAGCATCAATTAGCACTTTATAATGAAGGAATAAAAGGCATCCTAGAAGTCAGAAGGTATATAAAATGAAAGATTAAGGTTTTGTATATCAAAGCTCCCATCAGCTGTAAATGGGCTTTAACTGTGACTCATTAATTACTAATCCCTTGAGACCACCTACTAATTAAGTTGACATAACCACTCAACTGTTTCAGTAATTTGGGGTTACAAAGAAGCATTTTTTTTGTTTGGTTTAAGAGACATCTTCAGCATTTCTGGCATCTCAGGCAGGTGACACCAGCTGCACAGCAAACTATTCAGTCCCCTAAAATACTAAACCAGATACATTTTTTCCTGAAACCTACTGAAGCCAAAGAGGCAGAGTAAAGTTCTGTTGATTATAGCAGACATACAAATTATATCTAACGCAAAGACACGGGTTGGCTAGTGGTAATAGAAGCCATCTCAGTGGCACGAGAGAGAAGGGAGAGCAAGGAAAGAAAGAGTCAGCAAAAAGCACTGGAACCTGCCTAGCAAGAGCAAGTTCTGCCTGGCTTGGGCAGTCTCCTTAGAGTCCCTGACCGCCAAAGGTTCAGGAGGTAGGGAGCTGCCAGTTGCACTGAAGTGTATTGATTTTATTGAAAAGAAGAAATCATAAGGTACTGTGAACATACACATTGCAATCCAAATGAAGGTAAGTAACGAAAGGAATCTTCTTGAAGACATCTGTCACATCTTAAAATAATTTCTCCATAATTCATCAGTTTTCAGAATCAGATCTCAGGCATTTACTTATACTGTATTAGGGTCCAGACGCCACATCATAATTATTCTTAAGATTTTCCTTACTGTGYGCCTATGGCATATGGGGAGAGGGTCAAAATGTTTTAAGATGGCTCCCATCCTCAAACAAAAAATGCCTGAGAAATTAAAAAAAAAAAATCCAATCTTGAAAGAATTTATGATTACATAAACAGAAAAAAGAAGGGGGGAAGCATTCAGAAGAATAGCACTGACTTAAAAAAAATAAAATAAAAAGTGAAGGATCCAACCAAGGGAATTTCTTCTATTCCTAAAGAACAGCAGTTGTAGATCCAAGGATTTTTCCCCTTCTGATGCCAAAGTACATTGAATTAGTTAAAATGCAGGAAAGCATTTCCCGATTTCTGTAATTATCTTTGAAGATTTGGGGGGATTATGATTATGTTTGTACACCAGAATGGTTCCTTTGAAATTTTTCAGACTATTCCTAACTCAATAAGCATACGCAGCAAAGTTTAAGGGTAGGTATACTACTGTTACATTAAAGTTTAAATACAGTGAGCATCCCAAATTCATATTTGGCAGTTATAAATCCCTAAAAGTCTTAAAGTTCACCAGACAAATCACTGGCTAATACTTCAAATTTAAACAGCTACTGCCATTCCAAAGCATTTAAAAGCTTTAATTATCCCTACATCGCACACACACATACCCATTAGCAATGGGTATCTATAATGCCTGCACAACTAGAGTGGCACATAAGTGCACCAACACCAAGATTATAGCTTAGGAGATATCTGCATAGAGCCCTTGGGCAGACCACTGCATTAAGCATTTCAGACAATACTGCACAGTAACTTGACTACTGATTCAAGTATATTTCTATCCAGAAGACTAATGATTCAATGTATATTTTGTTGGGGACATGAGAACACACTCAGTGCTTTGAAGAGCAAATCCTCAGGCCCAGGGGAAGGGGAGGGAACATGCAGAATTTAGTGGCTTTATAAACAAAAAAATCATTCAAACAAAAGAGGAAGTGCTCCAAGAGTATCAGTCAGTTATATGCATCTCTAACTATACACTTGAATGATGACTACTCAGATGGGGGGGGAAGTCATCTAACTGTAAACGGACCATTGGAAAGTCAATCAAAATACTTCAAACTGGTATTTTGCCATGGCAGTCAGGACAACATATATCAGAGCTATTCCCAGAAATAAAACTGTTTCCATTACTCTGACAAATATCCAAACAGCCAGTTGAGCATCATGCATTTAAACTGGAAATCAACTGGCATTAAATTACCATTTGCCTCTTGGAGGGGGAAGCAGATTATGCCAGGCAGTGTGAAAATATTGTAAGGAAAAGCAATTGGGCGAAATCATA
Organism: Rhea americana; assembly: GCF_003343005.1. NCBI lineage: Eukaryota > Metazoa > Chordata > Aves > Rheiformes > Rheidae > Rhea > Rhea americana. The sequence continues at coordinate 3,492,004 of NW_028186150.1, forward strand.
TTGTTTCTGACAAAAAAAAAAAAAAAAAAAAAGTTCCACACCTGAAGCAGAACTGGCATATTTAGACATCTGTATTGCAATCAAGAGAGCTGACTACATAGAACTTAACATCTTGGGGAACCAGTAGCTAATTGCAGGGTATAGGCCCAACTTTGTCCAAAATAGTGAGGGCAAGTGATACATGCTGGTTTCAAGATCTAGAAGGGCATTTATTCAGTTAGAGATCTTGCCCGCCCCTCGGGTCCAGCATTCATTTCTCCTCAGTTCTTCAACACAACCTGGATCCCTAAGGGCCGCCCCTGGTGCTGAGCAGACTCTGCTCCCAGCTACCAGGCTCCTATTGCTCTTTCCCTTTCTGCTTAACCTCCGATCTGACTTAGACTGTTTGTCCCCTGGAAGGCCTGAAAAGTGAAAAAGAATTCGTTGTTCATTGTAACTAAATGTTGTGCCCRGGTAACTGACAGCTGCCCATTTTTCCAGTCCTGTCCTGCTGTGAAAGGTACCACCACCAAACCCTACTGACTATTCCCTCATCTCCTAGAACGCCTTTGCTGTGCTGAACATCTTCAAACATACAGAAGATCTTGTAATTTTTCAGCTCACATTGCATACACAGAAGATTTAAAATACATTAACTGATGAAATCAAAGGTAGCCTAGTAGTATTAAGATGCTATGAACCGCACTGAAGGACAGAGGCCACACTGAAGTTTGCTCCTTAAGAGAGTAAAGCTCTTGTTACTCTATTTGGAAGATCCATAGAGTGACAGAAAACAATTATTTCAAGTTCAATTACATTTTTGTATTCGTAAGATGTCTGTACCATACTTACACGTTTTCCTTGAAAGCACACCTTGCTCACAATTATATATATATATACACACACACATATATATATGTATATATACACACACACACACATATATATATGTATATATACACACACACACACATATATATATGTATATATACACACACACACAATTACAAACAAAGCAGCCTTCAAAACCTGGGATATATATATGCTGCATACAGAATTTATGGCATACATTTTCTGGAAGCCTTGCAACCTCTAAGTTCAAGTAGGAGAAAGAACAAAACTAGATTTTAGGCTTAAGTTTGAACCAAAACATARCTCCTAAAGTGCACTTCAATGAAGTATAAGCTTTTCTGGAARTGTTTAGAATAAGCATTGCAAATATGGTCATTTTTGTTGCTTAATAAGTGGCGCAAAAGAACGATGTAGTTGCTTTGTATTTTTAGTTTGCCCACTTTTGCATGCAAAAGTGTTCATGCATCTCAATRGAACTAAACAAGATAGCCACTGAAATGCAAGTGGGTCTTTGGAAGGAAGGCAGCACAGATAAAGCAGTGAAAAACTTGATTCTAGAGAGAAATTTTGAGAAATAAGACAGCATAACAAAGGATAAATAAWGGAGAACATACACTTGAAACAGCTGAAATTCACAGCAGTGAGCTGAGAACTAAGTAAGACCAGACTTCTATAAAAGCATTAGAATAATCAGAGTCTATAATGACACAGAATAAGATGGGGGATGAAGGAGTGGACTGGACCCAAAGCCAAGACACTCACACCCACCGGAAACCCACCCTGATCCCAAACACTGCTTAGAATGACTGGGTCAGGAGTTGTAAAGCAGCTGCAAAGACACTGCTGCTGCAGACCAGACTGATGTGTACAGAAGAACAAAGAGCTGAATCAATTATCTTCCCTCTGAACAGCTGTCTTTCCTCAGCTGCTCTTTATGCTCTTACTTCATTAAGATGTCAGAAGTAGGAATTAACATTCTATGAAAAAAAAGCTCAAAAGCATTTGCCAAAGCCTTTTTCTTATTGGAACATAAAGCAGAATGTTTCTAGAAAAAAAATAAGATTATTCCAAAATACGCTCTGAAAAAGACCCACTGGATTGAGACCTACAGAAAAAGTGGGAATTGTTTTTATTACATTCACTTTTTAGGCTCATTTGTGGTTTTGCCACAAGCTCATTGTGAAAGATCCTTTAGCAGCATAGGGCCAGTGTCAACTYGCTCATAAGGAAGGTGGAAAGAGCCAAGATGCCCCTCAGTACTCTGCCTTGCCCTTCCCAGACTTTCTGCTCTAAGATATTCTGCTTCAAATCTGCTCTGTTTACACATGGCAATCTAGGCTACAAGAAGGATCAGGAGCTTTTTGACTCTCCTCTTTCACCTGGCTATCTAGTCTTAGAGATGTCCTGAAGGAATATCCTACCTCCATGCCTACAGTCCAGCTCCGCAGCTGCAAATAAGCTGGTGAAGCAAATCCCAATAGTAACCGTACCACTTTTGATTAATGTGGTTAGGGATTTATTTAAGATGAGTCTAAGGGCAAATTCAGTTTTAAAAGAGAAGTTACATTAYGAGATTGCTCTTCATATTGAATGTCCCTATCTGCCTCTCTTTCACTTTGTTGTCCTACTTCAAACTTAGACTGTGCTGAACACTGTTCTGTAAATGCAGTTTGGCATTCAGCCAAAACATACTGTTCAGCACATGGACATGGTAAGAAGGAAGAATGACTGGGATGTACATCTGATGTAGTGATAGAGGATCCAGTTTGTAGGAATACTTGCTGTTAATCTTAAAGGCAATATCTGAAAGAGTCAGGCAGATCAAAAAACACCCAAAACAGAACTTCATTCTTTTCAGTGAAATTTGGCATCGTTTCAGAAGTATAGCTGGTAGATATCAGATACACATACCTGTGCACTGATGCTGCAGGTCCAAACTGTRCACACAACCACAAAGGCAGTGGCTGGTGCTGACACTATGGGGCAGGACAGCTAGGGCGCATCCTACCGGACCAGGACTCAAAGCTTGAATTCTATTTCTCTAGTCCACTACGAACCCAGAACACAGAGAAAGTAGTCATCGTGGCAGAGATATGGACCCTAACTTACTGTGCAAACCTCTTCACGTTGCTTTCCACAAGCTTCAAAGCCTTCTACAGCAGCCAGGCAATACATTTAGAGGTTGTGTTCACTTATACTTGAAGTTAATTCAAGTAAAGCTGGACATGACCAAGCAGCAGACTGAATTATAACAGCAGGGCTTCATTTCAGTCTCAGTATCTTTCTCAGTGCATGCCATCTTTATTTTTCCTCTCAGCAATTTACATTTATTTTCTATGTTCACAGATTTACAGCTGAGATTAATAGGAAGATGGCCATATTAAACCTGAAAAGGATGGTGCTAAATACTTTATTGTGTTAAGCCGGTTGCATTGGCCTTTTAAGCTGCTGATAAATTTAGTCTCTATAAATACAAGTGTCATGATAAAGTCAGCCTAGTGCATTAAAAAAGTACTTCCTAGCCTGCTAGGGACAAAGATGATTAAAATCAGGTTAGAGAGATGAATAACGACAGTGTCATTTTAGCTAATGCACTAGACAAAAGCTTTCTGTCTTAAGAAACTCAGCATCAGCACCAGTGTGATTCACTTTGTAATTACTAATGACTAGCAGGAACTCTGAAATCAGATCTCTGACTCTATCCTTGTCAAAATAAAATTATGTCAGTTATCTGAAAGGCACATCAGGAATATTAGACCTTTACAGCAACGATTCATGGCTTTGCAGTACTTAAGAAAAGCATGGTGACTACACCCACAAAATGAAGCAGCTTTGCTTCTGATTTTCTTCAATTTTTTTCATTTACTCCAGTAAATCACACTCCTTTCTGGGGACAGATTAGGTAGAACCCACACATATAAACTCAAAGGAAACAAGCAAAAGGAGCAGCAAGAGAAGCATTACTGTTTTTTTTTTTTTATGTATTCACTTGTGACATCTGTCACACCTACCGTAGACATCTCCAGCCTGCAAACACCACCAGCCACCTGGAAAAGCACTCCTGCCTCCTCTTCTTCCTCTATCCTTCAGCACCTGAAGAGGGGCCAGACTACTTAGCGCCCTTCCATATATCAGTGAAGTCCCAGTTCAGTCACACCAAGTCCCTACCATTCTGTTATTCRCAGTCAGTTCTCTAAGGAGCCTCCATGCATGACCATTTCTATGATTTTATCATACTGCCTTTTTTTTTGTTTGTTTTAATGTCTAGCATGATCGTTCTCACATGACATTGCACCTTGCCTCTCATTGCACGAAAAATAAATCTCAAAACTCCCTACCRTCTCAGTTTTAAATATGGGAGAAATGAGGATGGTGATAGAGTGAACTAAATGATGGCAGCCAAAATACATAATACACTAAAGGAAAGAATCCCACTTCAATCTCAGATTAATGCCTAGTCTCTTTTCCTGTTAGATAATCTCATGTCCGTTGCTGGGTTTTTTATCCTTTCAAAGGCTTTCCCCTTCAGAAGTATTTCCTCATCTGCTTTCTCTGTGTTATCCCTTCTGCAGGGCTGGGAAGCGCTTATCTTGCTTTCAGTGATGCATGTGAATATATACCTTTCAGAAACTGATGCGACACAGGAGCGATACTCGAGAGCAAACCAGTCAATCCTCATAAGCAGCCAAAAACCAAGAGAGTTTTAATGGAGGCACAAAGCTGGCTCTGAGCTGAGAACAAAGTAGTGCTTTCCAACATGTGTGTGTTTGATAATACTGTATATGTGAGGGATCTTAAAAACACCCCACACACCTTCACTCACAGAGGTTTCAAATAGCTGAAACCCAGCACCAACGTTGCCTCACCAACAAGTGTATTAACCAGCAACATGGTAAACACACTACTTCCTCAAAAGTGTTGATCAAAAGCCTCTGAGAACTGAGGATCCTTAGCTGGATGTTTCTCTGGTCAGAGAAAATATTCAGTCTAGAAGGTCAGATTATTCCAGTCCTCCACCTATTATTTTTTATACAGATTCCACCTAAAAACTGATTAAACTCAATTTTTCCAGATCTCCTGCTGCTGGAATTTCTTCTAGTTTGGGGCTGCCAAATTAGTGGAATAGACTCATTTAAAATTGAATTATGCTCTCCAAGTTAGTAAGACCAAAACATGGGAAGTTTCAATTTGTCACGTACAGTGGTTCATCATATACAGTGGTTCAAATCATAACAAATGCTTCACTTTATGTTACTCTAGCTCTGTCCTCTCTCTCCCCTATCCTTCTCATTAAAACTTTTTCTTAAATCATATTACTTAAACATAGCATCTAAAATAATAAAAATATTTTAAAACTGATATTGCATCTTCTTTTACTGCTATCCAAGCTGTTTTGGCAACACAAATACTATATATATATATATATATATATGTATGTGTGTGTGTGTGTGTGTGTGCGCGCGCGCGTGTGTATATATATATATATATATATATATTTTAATGAATTTGATTCACCACTTCTTATTTTATCTTTGATATCCTATGCTTTGATAGCATCACCAGCACCTTTCCAAGATATTCCAATTGGATAAAATAGACTCAAAGATCACAACCACTACAAAACAGGTGAGGTCACACAGAAGAAAAATAATCCATAGGAAAAGTTTTCTCAACTCCTTTGGCCTTTAAATATGTATATAGTGTGAAGCCATGTAAGACAATCTGGATTCTCCAGTTTTTACATTGTACAAGCTTTTCTTTCAGACAACATTATAAACCAAGCAGAACTACTATTATATCTCCCTTGTTATTACAGATGGAACTGCTYCTTTTAGGCCAGGCCTAAGTGCTTTCTGAGACAGCAGTTACTGAATTGCTAAATACCTTAAGGGAACTTAGTACTTGTTTACTTTTCTCACTCTCACCCTTCCTCGTGGAAGGAGAGCCTCTCCCCAGCCATGCTGACTCTAAGCAGCATTAGTTTCCCACGACCTAAGGGGAGTTGTATGCGTTTCAGAAGGAACGAGGGAAAGGTATCCTCCCTCAGCATGTACGCATGCTAGGAATGGTTRGAAGTCTTCAAGACCAATTAGTAAGACATAAATTGAAATCATACTGCTAATTAAACATTTGTAGGCCTTGCATAATTTAGACTCAATTTGACTAGTTAATGTTGTAGCAGGTTATACTGTAARTGATCAGGTGCTGCTTACAGTATGAAGGACTCGCTCCTCCCCACACTTGCCAGACTACACTGGACTCCACTATAATCAGTCAAACCTCAAACAGAACTGCAATAACTCACAGCACCTAGAAGCCTGGTTCTTCGCCTTGGCAGTGGCTGCAGGAAGGAAGTCTCACTCTGCATGCATCCTTCTCCCCTGCACCCTTTCCCATTGCTAGTTTTTAAATAAACAAATCAGGCTTCTCGAAGAGAAAAGACCAGAGCTTCTGCTAAACCAGAGGCCCATAAAAACACTTCAGGTTTCATCCAGGGTATTTAGCAAATGAACTAGATAGGTGAAGGCAGCATTGACTTTTCTTCAAGATTGGGGGGAGGGGGGTATAGGACAGCACGGTGAGGAACAGCACAGCTGTATTACGGGAACTCTGGAAACACCAACAGGGGAACTAACAGCAAATCACTATCATTTAGCGCCCAGGGCTGCACTGTAATCTGGTGAGAAGGCAAAATACTAGCCCAGCTTCTCCACAGCTTTGTACTTAGTCTAGTTACTTATTACTGATCAAACACTACCAACGTAAGCCGAGCGGCACGCCAGGCTCGGCCCTCGGCCCCAACTCAGAGAGCTCTGCAGAGACGGCAGCGATGGGGCGCAGAGGCCCTCGCAGGCACCGAGGAGTCACTCTGACGGCACCTCCGGTTATCTACTGTTAAGATCAAACCAATTCACCACTTTCAGAAGCTGAGACTTCTGAAGTATTGATCACTTCTACTGCTTACTGTACATTTAAATAATTTATCCTGTAGTCAGGGCTCAGAGTGGAGGGCAGGGCCACTTGATACTTCATCTCCACAGCTATAGATTTTGCCATTTTTGTATTTGCCTTATGTTACACTGGACTAAGATTGTATTTTTGATTTATAGCAGTAGACAAGCAATTTATTCTGCTGTTTACTTTTACAGTTGTTTAGGTGGGAGTAATATATAGTAGGAGATACTAAGCCACTAGTATCTTTTATTAAGTGGTATACTTTTTTTATTTAAAGACAACAGACATTTGATAATTTGAACAGAAAGGAAACCTTGCAAACTGCAAACAACAGCAGCATCACCATCACCTACTAAAGGTGATTAATTATAGTACTGTATGTCCACAAAAGTCCAGAGACTACTGAGTTGCCTCAGGGCAACTGTCCTGTCTCTCCGTATTGAATTAGTCCTGTTAAAGGCAGAGTGAATAGTTACCTAAGCACACAAAGTCAGACTAAAAGGAACCTTGGCAAAAAGTTTAAAACCAAGAACTGTGCTTAGTCTGACATTAGAGGATTTTTGTGATGTGGCAAGTTTCCCTGCTTCCCGTCACATGGGGGAAGGAGCAATTGTTTGTCTTTGCTTCTCTTTCCATATTAGCAGCAGAAAAGCCCAAGCAAGAACACAATTTAAAGCCTTACCCTGAAGAAGCTGACCCTGCAGCAACAGCAGGTTAAGTAAAATTCCTGGAGATTGCAACCCATCTCGGACAACGGCAAAGGAGTGCCACAGGCCTGCAAGCCAGGCCAGCGTGGTTGGTTTATGCTCATGGATAAGGAAGAACAAGGTGCTTGTAGTTCCCTTAACTAAACTGCTTATGCAGCTCCAAAGGACAGATCAGTGAGTCCAGAACAGTGTATTGGATCTGCTGCAAACAAAACCTAGCAAGGATCTTTATCTACAGGAAAATATATATATGTATATATATATATATACACACACACACACACATATATATATAAATAAAATCTCTTTGGTATTTGCTCAACCTTTTCCCCTTCTAGTCCATGCAACATTGTCACTACCCTGCTCTCTATCAGATTTCCCTTTCTAAATTTGCACAAAGCTTTCCACAACAGGCTTCTCCAAGACTTGAAAAGGGAGGTAACTGGAAACTTCAAGAATTCCACTTACAATATTCCCAATGCCTTCCCCACTAGACAATCTTACAGCTATTAGTGTTCAGCTGCAGTACTAGACCTCATTTCAAACAGAAATACTCTATCAGAAGTCCTTATGCATAATCGTAATATACAGTCCACATTTCAGAACTGCTTTTGAAAAGATATTTTAAGAGAAGTCACAGAAGCATTAAGTGACTAGCAAAAAGAGAGAATGAAAATATCCTTTGTTTTTTAAAAAGAAAAGTACTCACTGATGCAGGTGGAAGAGATATAACAAGCAGAAAACTATCACAGCTGGGATACACGGTATACCACTATAGGACAGAAGAGACAGATCAATGCTTAGGAATATTCTGTCCAAGGGCCCAAAAAGTCTTTTATGTGAACAATAGTTTGCCTCATATACTCAGAAGTAATTCCTGCCTGTCTCACAGTTTAGACAGATGGAGGGGAAAGCCACCTTTGATCAAGTCCTTTTAAAAAAAAAAACAACAGAACAAAACACCTTTTGATATATGTATGTGAATGTGCTTTCAAATGATGCACAGGAAAAGCCTGACGAGCCCCTAAGGCTGTGCACGCACAGAGCAACAAGACCTTCTGAAACGTTCCCGTGGGTCGTGTTCCCACGCTCCCCGAACCAGCAGCGTCTGCTCAGTAGTCGCTGGGGGCAGAGGGGATCGCTTAACCTCACCGAGGAGGGAACGCGTAGCCCCGAAGCACGAAGCCGAACGGCCCGTCACCAGCCAGGTGCACCCGCTGCACTGCCCGGCCTCGCGCGTAGGGACAGCAATTCCTTAGCACAGCAGACAGCACAGCTACTCAGCTCGCAAAGACGTTACACRCTGGATCTGGCATTCAGAGAAGCAAATCCAAGCTAGGCGTAGCTGTATCGTGAAAAGCGGCACTGCTCACATGCACTAAGCACACGCTGTAAACTCAGGGATTGCTGCAATCGCCATCTACTCCCTTCGGCAGAAGCCACGACTGCTCCTGCGACGCTCGGCAGGACGGAGCGGCGGCCCYGCGCGGTCTGAGGGAGGCCAGAGCCGTCTCTGACGGCACGGTGCCCTGCAGTGACGTGACACCTACCGCCTCCTCCTCCGCGTGCGCCAGTGCCGCGCGCCCGGCCGCGGCGGGGCCTTACGCCCTTCTCCTCCGCTGGCAGTAGCGCCCAGGTGCCTTACGGAGACAGACGGCAGGCYGTACCGCGGCAGACGTTCCCTTCCACCTGCAGCACTGCTTTCCGAGGCCACCGCTTGCAACGCTGCTCGCCGGCGCGCAGGCTGGTAGAGGCACCCTCTTCAGCAGGGGACCCGCGCCCGCCGGCRGCCCAGCTTTTGGGCGCCGCCTCGAGAGAGGGCGGCAGGTTTCACGCGGAAGCCGTCGCTCCCTTCGTGCCGCGGAGCCGCCGCACCGCGCCGGCAGGGAGGGCTCTGCTCCTCTGACCRCGTTCACGCGGCGTTTGGGAGCAAGTCCGCACGCACGCCCCTCCAAACCGCTCCGGAGGGGCCACCGCGCGTCCCCGGACCAGGGCAGATGGACCGGCCGCCCGGGGCGAAGGCCGCGCCGGCTCCAGAGAGGAGGCCGTGCCCCATCTTCCAAGAAGAGAGCTTTACTTAACCTCAACTAGCAACTCTTAAAAACACTTGCAGCCTCCCCCAGCTCCTCGCAGCAAAGCCTGCTCAGCTGAAGCACATCTGCCCCCACCCACCTTCCCTTCGAGGCTGCTCCGGCCCTGGGGCRGGTAAGTGGCTGCACCTGCCCCTCGCCGCGGTGGGCGCCGGGCCAGGCCGGGCCGGGCTGGCCGCGCTGCCTCCCCCTCGCCCCCGCAGACCTGCTGCTCCACCTGGAAGCTGTGKGCACCCCGGGGCTTTAAAACAGGGGCTGGCTTCGCTCTCAGGCAATTTTAACCCTCCCTTAGTTCCTCCTAACAGCCTAATGCGCTGCGCTGGCCGCAGCRGCCCTCGGGCACCGCCAAAAACGTCCCCTGTCCTTTCAGCCTTTTCTGTATTTCTTGGCAGAGTATGTTTGTGTATTTAAATACAAACAGAAATATTGCACTTCGCCAGAGAGAGAAATCATTACAGGGGTATAAGAAAAAAAAAAGTTGCTTGCATCTTTACAAGTTTCTTGGCTATAGCTCAACTTTATGTGCTGAAATTTAATTCAGTATTAATTTCCATTTAGTATCTACAGTTGGGATGCTTTTACTCAAGAAGATCAAATCATTAACCGTGCTTTTAACAAGGAAATGCATCTCTCCGCGTGGCCCCCGTATTTTGCCTGCCTCGCCGAGTCCCGATCCGCAAAGACCGATGCTCGCGGCCGAGCCGGACCGAGGCCAGCAGCGCGTCCCCGTCGCCCACTGCTTCGTGAACCCGCCGGGGAGCTCCAGCAGGGATTTGGGCCCAAACTTACCCGTTTTCCCTCTGAGAATGTCTTCTATACAGAGCCCCCGCAGCTCACTAGAGAAGTTTTTATTTTCAGTTCCAGTAAACAGAATGGTTTCTGATGTTTTGTGGGAAGGTTTATGGAAGAATGTCATAATTTTGTAAACCCTGATGACAATTCAGTGTCTAGATTGATGTCAATGTTAATTACCGCTATATWAACAATATGGCCTTGACATAATACTGCTGAAATGCTTAGCTTAAATCTGAGAATAGTATTTTAACATCAGATAGAATAAAAATATGAAAACCCATTTTCCATCAAGTGGTAAACAGCAAAAAACCCTAGAACAGAGAGCTGATTTTACCCTGGAGTAAATCCATGGTAGTCAGTGGAACACCACATGAAATCAGGCTCTCRGTTCTCTCTGACTGCACAGATACCATCCCTGATTCGTCTGGTATGGAACTGAAAATAATTATCATCTGTACTTTTGAATAAAAATGAGATTTCCAGCTCACTGCATGCTTGCCTACTAGGAAAAGGAAAGTCAAGGAAGGAATCAGTTCTTGTGAGTATTTGGCTCAGCAGAAATAAATACATTGCTTGCTGCCCAAACAATTCCTGGTGTGGTTCCTGCGTACCTCATATATATAACGAAGAGCCACCAGAAATTTTTAAAGAAAGGCTGTATTTTTGTTCTGTTTCTATGGAAAAAATGAAATTAACACAGCTGATGGGTTAAGAATTCAAGAAGCTAAAAATATTGTCCTGTCATGATGTGTTAGTTTTGACATTTAGAAATCACAACTGTAAAATTTGTATTTATGTGCAAATAGAACAAATTGATTCAGAGCTTCCTTTTCTCCAAGACAAGCTAATTTATATTTTAATTTGCTGAAGGTAATTGATTACCGTGGAGTAAATGCATTGTACTGAAAACTCTATTAAATCACTGACTTAATGGGAGCAGAATGCTTTTTTTTCTCTTTTTTGGATAAAGTTTTACATTCCTAAGCATTTTAAAACTAATGTATCAGACTCTCAAATATTTTATGGCCTATATTAAGCACTGTTTGGGKTTCATGTCCCTTTAGACTCCAACACAGTACATTATACTATACAAAGCAATTTGCCCAAAGTAATGAGTTCTGTAGCAGCTTCATGAAGACCAGTATTGAATTGCTGCTGCTGCAAGAAAGTATTTGATCTGATGTAAAGTATAGTGGGGAAGGGGCTAGGAGACTGTTGCTCCTACTATTTGTCCTGCAACTAGCATAGGCATAAATATGGTCTAGCTAATAGCTGTTGGTAGGTGCATGGCCTATAGAAACCAATCCAAATCTACAGACCAGATTTTTTAAATACTCGATATGGCTATAAAGTGTAATCTAGTTGATAATTAGACTAAAAAAAACCAAGGAAAATTGATGATGAGTAAGTGAAATAGAAAAGCTATGCATTTCCAGTGACCGATACCCTAAAACTGATCAGAGCTAGCTGAATAAAAAGCAGAAAATGAATTCAAATAATATCCATGTTTTATTAATCCCATGTCTCAATGTTCCTGTAGTGTTTGTGTATACTGATCACATTTACCAAGGTAATTTTCATTTTATGACCAGTGTAATTTTTCCTTATGAGTATCCGTCTAGCTTTTTAGCTGCATAGATTTAAATATGATTTGCAAAATATATATTGAGTTTAAAAGGTTCAGATTTTACTGAGCATAGAGATTCTTTTAGAATCCAGGCACAACATTTTTCTAGTAGATGACCTATTCTCTTCAGAAATAATTACCACTCAGAAATGGGAAAAAAGTTCCCCAATTCTTTAAATGTAAATCTGTAGCATATTCTATTAAGCCTTTTGAAGGAGTCCTCCTATGTACAGAATGAATTAAAAACATCTGAGTATAATATTACTGACAGAGGCATTACCTGGTAATTCAAGCTGCACAAGAGGAAGTACATAAGATCACTTTGAAAATCCAAGGAGATGAGACTGAAACTCCCAAAACCTCAACCTGCAACATGCTTTTTCCCCTGCTATCACTGAAAGTGATGCAGAAGCAGTTATTCTTCCCATGTCCTCTGCAAAAACTGACAAGAAGCCACAGACAGGAGGAAGAAGCTTATTTCTGCTCCCTTAATTTCCTATGTGGTTGTGGAAAGAGTTCCAAATTTCTAACTTTTTACAAGGCACTGAGGTGCTGCATGCATGTTTAGAAACAGTGTTGATTTTACTTTGTAAGCACAATGCAGAAAACAATTTGGGGAAAGAAAAGGGGAGGGAATCAGTAAATTAAAAGACAACCCAATCATAAGCCCTCACTGCAGGTTCCCTGCTGCCTGTTAAGAAGTTTAGCTAGCAATTCTGTTGTTGGCAGAGAATGTTTTTACTTATGTGCAGATGCATGTTTATGTTATGCATAAACAGTTCCTCCTTTTTTCCCCAAACCCTGCACCTGCTTCTAACATCATCCAGGAGCCTTGTACCCTGATGGCAGTGCCAAAGGGTCAAGCAACAGCTCTTACAGCCAAACTCTAATGGAAAGAGCAGCAACCTTCCACGGGAGGAGAAGTGAGGCTCTAAAGACAGCAATATAAAGGTCTGTAGTCAACATCAACAAAAACAATATTAAGTTATTTTACAGCACTAGCATACAGCCAGCTACAGAATGATTTAGATAAGAACTGCATCCTGCTTTTGGTCTYACTGCATAGCTATAGGCCACTCTTTTTCTCACCCTGCTTATGGTCTAAAATGATTCGAATCATATTTCTGAGACCCAGTGCCTTACCATGTCTCCTACCTTGTCCTCTTTTTTTAATCTGAAATATTACAGCCCTAGATTTTCTGACTAGCTGCACTCTGATATGTATCTGGAACAATCTGGCATTATTTGAAGCAGGGGACTATAAGGCAAATGACAATAAGACCAGGTTTCCAGCCAACTTTGAGGATACGTGCCTGTCCAGTTCACATTTATTCACATTCTATTTATTTCACATCTGCTAAAACTTTCACTTTAAATTATTCATTTTAAAAAATCAAACTCTTACAGAGCAGATGGTAAAATTTTCACTGCAAATTATGTGGGATGCTCCTATTATTTTTTAACAGAAGTCAGAAGYCTAATTTCCTGTACACCTTTCTGATGATATAACCCATATTGTCCAAACAGAAAATTATTAAGAAAAAAAAAATTGAAAATCACTGGTAGCTGCAGGTATAATGCAAGCTGTAAAGCAGACAGACTATGAAACACTTGCGATAAAGAAAGGATAATATATGGACCAATTATTTGGATTTCAAAGATTTACAATTAAAATCCTGGAAAGCACTATGCTTGTTGATAGCAAAATGTAAGTTTCTTAATCCTTACAAATTTTCCAATTAATCTCCATCTTCTCAGGCTCCTCATACAAAAATCATGTGCTATCAGATTACAAATCTGATTTTCACTTTTGCTCTAATTGAAAACTAGGGTCAAAATCATAGTTCACTCTCTCATTTTATCTTTCAGAAGTATATCTAGTTCCTTCAGTGGAGCTCAGAGCACCATCTGGGAGTGATTGTGGACATTTTTACCTGTCCTAGGATCAGCAAAAGGGATAATGGGATTGCAGAGACTATAAAAAACAAATGCAAATTCAGGAAAGATTTGTTGCTAACAAATTCTCCATGAGGAGCTCGGCAGTGTTGGGTGGTACTCCTTGCCTGTGTGAATAATGTTTCCTAATGCTGGAAACCTCGCCTCCTTTGCCAGAGCTATCACAGAAGAGTCCATCAAATGTCAGTCAGTCAAACAAAGAAGTGAGCAACATGACAACTGTAAGACATCCTGCAGTTCAGCTTGCTTGTTACAAAACAAGGGCATCCGATAACCTAACAGAACCATTACACCTTGGGAGGCTGCTCCAAAGAGACAGAAGAACAGAAGTAATGCTTTTCACGCTGCACTGTCAAATTAAACTTTTTAAATGTTCTAACTTTATTCTGGCTCTACTTGTATATGGCTGCCTGTAATCTGCTCAAAAACATTGCAGTTTCTATGGCTATAGTGACATATTGACTCTAAAGTAATATATTCTAATAATATATTCTAAATAATGCTTTGGGGTAGAGATTTTGTAGTATGTGTCACCAGTTAACCTTCTCAAAAAACTAGTTTTAAAATGTCTCATTACACTCCACCATTAATCTTTCTCTCTCCAAATTCTGATTATTCTGAGAAAATTGTGAAACTGGTAAGTCTCTTCCATTTTAAAAAAGAATTATTTCTTTGCACTCTGTTCCACCCCTCCAAATTGCATTTTCCCCTAATTTAGTATTAACAGCATCAAATTGTAAACGTAAACCATGATAGGCTGAGAATAAGCCTCCTTTTCACTCACTAGGGAGAGGGAAGTTGTCTCTCCAGGTATCATATCTGGAGAGACAGCCATGGCATGTTTTCCTTCCCAGGTGAACGGAACCATAGACCCTTTGAGGAATATTTTCATCCAAAGTATGACAAATAAGTATCTATAAGATACTTTTTTTTATTTAAAAAAATAGATTCTATTTTATTTTTCAAACACAAGGACATTCTATATTATTATTATTTTAAACACTCCATGTTTTTTCAGCCAATCTCATTTTAAGACCTAACTCTGGTGAGTTTAGCTCTCTATAGCATTTAAACAGGAATAAAAACAGGGCAGAATTCAGTTTATCAGGTCATCCTGATAAATGCAAAAAAAATAGGGCTTTCAGAGGCTCAAAAGTCATTAAACTAGGAAATATACTTTGTATACATGCATGGAACAATCTGGTCTACAGAGGGTTTTGCTAAAATTCAGAAACAGATTCTTTCAAAGTTGAAAGCCAATTGTTTTCTAAATTAAAAGACAAACCTAGCAAACCTCAGTTCCAATGCCACATTTCTGCTCTTCAGTCACCAGCATTTGTCCTGTATTAACATCTGTCTTGATGGTAGGGTTCCTAGATCCATCTAGATCCCAAGCAGGATTTCATGCACTGAACTACTAAGTGCCCCATCATTGCTGAATTTAAATAGTTACTTGTTATCCCCTGTCATGTATTTCAGACCTGGTAAAGTACTAGAATACCAAGCACTACAAGAAAAAATGGCCAAGATGTGCTGCTCCAAAACCACTATTTGCTCTTTATCTGCTTAGTGCACTAATTCCCTTGCATCCTGACTGGTTATTTACTTGCATAGTTTTCCCCAGCAAGGCAGTTACAAGTGGGTCAAAGTAATTAATGAAATGAGGATATATGGCAATGAGGCCTCTATGAAAGGAAGAGGGAGAAATTCATTGTGGATATTAAATGTCTGAGAGAAGAAAGCCAGTCAGATCCATTATTTTTATATGCATCTGCTGCATAYTGCTGCTGGTCATTTTGACTGCATAAGTGTTCTTTGATATAAGCATGCCTCTAAAGATAGCACTGGGAATCTTCCACTGTACTACTGAAGTGTACTATCATGAGTATGAGGCAGGARGTAGCTCTTATTTGGGGGGGTAGGGGGAGAATAAATTCACGAGTTTAGTGCAGGAATTCTGCTCTAGAGGCATAACATTGTGCTTAAAATAGTAAGAATTTCTCCCTGGGGTATCCCTTACCAAGAAAGAGCTATAGTCTAAAATCATCATGCTAGGAATACTACTGTAAAGAAAGTTACAGTACAGTGATGAAAGACTGAAATTCATTTCTGTAACCTAAGAAAAATTCTACCATCGCCCAAAGTTGATGCCATTATAATTCTAGAAACATTTATGCCCTAAAGACAGGTCCTAATATAACAATAAATACTAGTCATGCAATGGTGGAAATCTGAACATGACAGTAGAAATATAATGGTCTCATGAGGATGACTGCCTCCACTTAGGACTAAACAAGACCTGCACATTTTCACTATGATCACTATGATGCTCATCATCAATATTTTGAAGGCTGTTCTGTTTCACAAAGTGCTTAATAATTGGGGCATTTCAACCCTTAACACTTTATTCTGCAGTGAAATGTGGACTTTGAGACAGTTTAGTGAGCTACGTTATCCCTTCTTTGTGGCAACATTAGAAAACCATTCATGCTGAAGGACAATATGAAAAGCTAACTTGCTACTAGTTACACTTGAGACTCACCGACTAGGAGAAGGCGGCTCCCATCTAGCGATGACGAATAAACAAGTCRTGATGATTTACACTCAAGTCAGCTGTGGAAGCTACCTTGATATCAGAATTAATGGCATCATTCCTTTCCTAAATTGAGATAGTGATTGTAGAAAGATTTGACCATAAGCAAGAACTTCATCATTTTACCACACATCACATCAAAAAGTTGCTCTCTTTTATTGACCTTCAATAGGTTCACAGAATTGAAGAGAATATCAAAGGATAAGTTAATCTTTTAACAGACTCTAATTAAGTGACTCTATATCACGTTCTAAACAGGGGTAATAGATAAGAACTAATTTGGAAAATTGCATACAGTTCTGATTACCCTTGTTTACCTGAATGTACATGAAACGGAGAAAGGAAGACAGGTTACTGTTTGAAGTATTTGTCATCTGAAAAGAGTATAAGGTTGACTTTGTTTAGTCTATATAAATAGAAAATCAGTGTGGAGTGGGCATGAAGACGGTCTAATTATCTAGCGTAAGTGTTGAGAGACAAATGACAGAAGTGTAGTTGAGACATAAGATCTGGAAATAGGGTGAGTGCACTGGTATTTTTAGAGGTGTTAAAATTCTTCAGGGTCTGGTGTGTCTAACCAGAGAGATGCAAGCCAATGATGGTGCTCATGAACCCTCCTGGTTTTGTTTTTTTGATTTTGTTTTTTTTTTATGTGCCACCTTCAAATTTACAGATATAGTGTTTTAAGTTAATTATRGGGCATAGAGAAATGCTTTATGTAGAACCCTTAAACTGAATATCTATGATGTCATTGCACTGCTCAGTAGGGATTTAACTCAGCATTCAAAATCTTCTCAGCATTCCTTTCTAGTCTTCTGTTCAAAAGTTTAATTCTAATATATTTTCTATCTTTCTGATGTGTGTGTTAAACAACAGACATCCACAGAATCACAGATTACCTGAGATTGGAAGGGACCTCTGGAGATCCTCTAGTTCAACCTCCTGCTCAAAGCAGGGTCAACTAGGGCAGTTTGCTCAAGACCATGTCCAGTCAAGTTTTGGATATCTCCAAGCATGGAGACGCTGCAACATCTCTGGTAACCTATTCTAGTCTGACTACCCTCCCAGCAAAAAAGTTCTTTCTTACATTTAAATGGAAGGTTTTTGTATATCAGTTTGTGCCTATTGCCTCTTGTCCTTTCATTGGGACCACTGAGAAAAGTCTGGCTTCATTCTCTATAMTCCTTCGTATCACATACTTACACATATTGATAAGTTCCCCCTGAGCCTTCTCTTATCCAGGCCAAACAATACTGGCTCTRTCAGCCTCTTCTTGTATGACAGATGCTCCAAGCCCTTTCTAAGTGTGCACCTGTCCCATCATTTAGGTCGTTAAGGAAGATGTTATACAGTATCGACCCCTGGGATACACAGCTAGTGACTGGCCTGCAGCTGGACTTTGTGCCACTGGTCCTCACTGATCAGTTCACCTCACTATCCACATCCAAATAGACATCCACATGCTAACGTTTGAAGAATTACGATTATTATTTGATAAGGATAAATTAGAATTAAAAAAAAATGGATGTATGGATGGATGGATGGATGTAATGATGGATGTATGCTTGCTCATCTACATATTTGCAGTTGTCTCTCCAAGGACAATAATTGCACTATAGCTGTCTAAGACTTCATCAATATGCATGCAGTTACTGAACAGCATCAACATGGTCCCAAAGAAATTAGAAAATCTTGATATATATGAAATGTGGACCTGCACTACCAATCACTATTTTGATTCCTCCTCTAGTCCATTGCCGAATATCAAATTATCCATGGCTAATTCATGCAGAACAGACATAGCGTCAAGCCATTGACTGAGATGGCAGAAACACTTCTCAGACGTACCATCTTGGCCCATCCTCATGTGGCCAACACAGGTTCATACGCAGCTACACTTCTGTTTTGACCAGGTCAGTATGCAGCTACACTTCTGTTTTGACCTCAGTATGTATTCGACCTCAGTAAAACTCCAGTGTACATAGTGTTTATACGTTTTGTTTTGTTGTCCATTGTGTTTAATGGGACAATTCGAAGTACCTCCAGGGTGTTTAATCCTTTGGAATTCATTTCACATCCACTTTATTACAAATGAAATGTGAAGACTTAAGCATTGGTCTTGCTTTCCCTGTTCATAATATAGGGGTTATAATGATCTCCATAAAGTGGGAAAGTATTTAAATGTTTTGCCTTTAATGTATAGCCACATAGCTATGGTCTACAATGCACATCCTTCAGGGGACTAAAATATGGGGAAAACAAAAAGACAACTGCAAAATAATACAGCTGTTGTGTAGTGAAGCGTAATGTATAAAATCTTATGTACTTAAAAATACAAGTTATTTTCGTGTCTCAGAAAAAGAATAAAAAGAAGAAGAAAGAACTGCCTCTTCAGTTTCAGGGAAACCAGCAGTTCTTACCAGAAGAATAAATCAGACAGTAGGAGACAAAAACTATTACAGATTCGCTGYGTGAAAAAGTGACCTCACTGAAATTGGCTTTAGCATTGTGGATGAATGCCCAATGGCTCGAAACAGATCTAGTTTAGTCAACCTTATCTTCTTCAGCAGGAGGTGTTATGAAACATATTAGTTATAAGGTCAGAATTGCAAGGTCAAAAGCATGTGTTGTCATGTCCTGTGCATTGTATTTTTAAATGCAAATGAAATAAGGAAGAAATATGGCAATATGTCACTTATTGAGCAGCCAGGGAGTTTTATAAGAGAAGGTGGAGAACAAAGGAAGGAAAAGTAAAATGATACTGATTCAATTAATAACTGAAATCAAGAGAGCATGGATTCATGCCCGTAAAGGCCTCACCCAGCATTTTAGCTCCCAAAACTGTGTTTTAGCCTGATCTACCCCTTAGAGCCTTTGCAAAAAGCAGAAGTCATCGCAGATGTGTTCAATACAGTAAAATCACCCATACTGCTTCAGTTCCTCTCAACTGTTATCATTATCTGGTGGACTGGCACTGTAAATCAGCCACTGCCAAATTAGCTAAAGACTAATGGACCAGTTGCCAAGATACTACTGTGTGTCTTGAAATGCCGAAACCTGCAGAGGAAACTCTTGTCCTATTTGCTGGTAGCATCTGCATCTTTACACTAAAAGTAGTACAACACAATAACTCCCCTGAACATCCTCCTCATTTCAGTAGGAGATAGCAATCTTGGACCACTACCTACTGAGCCAAAGCTCAGTGCCATTTAGAATATTACCAAATACCCTATGAGAGAAGGAAAAGAAAAGCCATGAATTATATCTCGATTGCTCTGAGAAAAAGATGGAAAAACAAAACTACACCTTTATTTTGAGGAAAAGAGGGGAGAGAAAGCAAGTCACTTCAATCACTTCATGCAAAGTTTAATGAGGAGGACAAAATGTAGTGTAACAGAAAATGCACATGCTTCTCTTCAACAACTAAGAAGTGCTCATAATAAAACTTCCCACCATTTGGAGAAGCTGGGTACATCTAACAAGCCGTAAGTAACACCATATCTGTTAAAAATATTAATTAGAGGAGTCTGAGCTGGCAAATCATGGCTTTGACAATGTCACATAAAGCACAGCTGAAACAAAAGTTTTTGTTTTGCCGGATGTCTTCTAACTTGGGCAAGTATTTGTAGAAGATTGCAGAGAAGTGTCGCTTGAAGGTTCAGGCCCAGCAACTAGACCCTGAACACTCAGTTTGTAAACAGTGTAGAGAATCACCTCCCAGTGCTAGGCTTCAAAGACACTAAATAAAGGAGTTCTTGTATAACACAATTCTATATCTCAAATAAAATGCATATGGACATGGCTTTTTTGCAAACTCTTGCTTCCTTTCCAGCCCATCCTACCTGACATCCAGTGAAAGAACTGCTGCACATGTACAGTTAAAAATGTGCATTTCCTTGTTATGTAAGGTTCAGTTCTTTACTGCTTGTACTACAAGTCTGCTCAGATTCTTACACCACTGCAGATTCACTCAGGTTATGCATGATGTATCTGCACAAAGATATAAAAGGCCCCTTTACTGAGGACCTACAAAATCCTCAAGCATTCCTTGCTGTAAAAACATGTAAGGTGTCAGACTTCCCAAGAATGAAGCTTGTTCATTGAGTTTCCTCAAAGTAGGTTACTCTACTTTCCCTTAAAGGTTTACAAGGAAAAATTCTGTGTTAGAAATTTAAGGACAGTACATATGGAAACGTGAATAGTAGAAAAAGCCTGAATATACTTCATTGAATTTTTACTTTCCAGTGTTACCTACATGACTTTCCTGGAATTGTAAGTTAAAGCCACCCCAAGGACTTGTCACTGCCTGTTATGAAGGAAAAGACAAACTGAATCACAACACAAGAGAACACAAAAACTGTAAAAGGAAAATAATCTAGCAGAAGTTCAGTCAGCCATCCTTCTCTAAATTTACCATTGCTGAATGCAGTGAGGCCAGACACGTGTATTAGCCTCAGGCTTGACAATCTGTCAGAAAACAATGCTAGTCTCCCATGCCATTTTGCATTTGGTTATAAAATAAATCATGCAGTGTTTTTTCAGGCCTGAAAAAGCTATTCATGCTCTAAAGCATCTAAAAGGACAGGCAGAGTCCATTAATGATAACATTTGTCTGGGAAAAAGCAAATGAGTATGTACTGGGCTATAGTTAGGGAAGCATTGCATTTAAAAAAACACTTAAGCACATTGGAAACTGCTACACTGAGATCTTGGTGTAAAAATCAAAAGCCTGACTTCTCAGGTCCTGTGATACCTTTCATATCTTCAAAACAACTGCTGCCTAATCCTCACAGCACCACAGTGAAGTGCGTGCCTATTATCACCATCTTTCATAGAAATTGCRTTGTCTCACTCAGAGGTCTGACTCAAGAGTCAGTTATAAGACTGTAATCCTTGCCTCTCACTGCCTCGTTCCTACAGCAAGAATATGCTTCTCTCATGCTTGAACTTCACTATTTAACAAGACATAGGTCTTACAAACCTATCGCTGTGATAACATAAACAGGTTCCCTTGATTGAAGAATGGGAGAAAGAATTTTACTATGGAGCTGAATTAAAAATACTATTTATTTAATAACCGATCCTATTTCTATTTTTACGGGGAGTTCACAAAATAAAACCATCTTGCGCTAAGACTTTGCTCTTTCCTTTGAAGGCATTGTTTTGCTGGACTATTTCCAGAGGGCCAAGTCAGCAGGCTATCAGCACTGCACAGAACAGCAGAGAAATGGAAAAGCAAACTGCAAAGTGAAATGTGATTTCATGTTAACATTGGGTCTGTTCCTTTAGGGTCTAATGGTTCTTTATTTTCTAAAAGGGCACTGCCAACATCATATACGTGTACTGTCTACTATTACCCCCAGGTCTGAAGAAAATACAGTTAGAGCTGCAAACCTGTGCTCTTGAGCATGGCAAAAGCAGAGTTGTGAAAATATTTTTTGTTCATGCTGAATGATTAGAAATATTTTGGAAACATTCTACCTATAGAACAGCAACAAAGAAAACAGCTCTCCTAAGCAAAATACAGAAATCTATGCACAAAATAAATTGTGAATGAAAATGTTTGGAAGTCAATGCAATACCATTTCCCAAAAGGAAGTTCTATACATTTCCATATAGACAGGATGGAGAGTCTTCACCTGAAATGGTGCATATGCACTCCCTTTAAAGGGACACTACTTACCTGTAAGAGGCCAAAACATTTACTTAAAGCAAAATGCATACTTTTATGTTCCTTATCATTATAAAATCATCTGCTGTTAGATAGCAATGGCTTTGTGATATAACATTATATAGTGCTGCATTTAGAAAGACCTACAAATTAAAAGAAAACAGCTTACTAAAAATATCTTCAGAATTACTTTTTTCCAGTCAGTTCTTTCATGCTATCAAAAAGATGCATTAAAAAAAATTCCTTCCTGTGTTATCAATTATAAATTCTAACGGCTTGTCTGCCTGTTTATTTGAATTTAACAGATGCTACTTCATGAATTCTCTAGATGCCTTATTCAGCTTGCATTTTTTTGCCCTAACATTTTCTGAAATCATTTCTTACTTCCTTAGTTCATAAAAAGCTTCATAAAATTTATTATCACAAATGCTTTCATATGTACAGTTGAAGAAATGCATAGGATACCATACTATATGGACATTCAAAATACTACATCCAGAAATGATCTGGATGTCCAAACAGTCATAGAAAAAGAGATCAGCAGTGAAAGAGGAATAGGAAACAATAGAGGGAAAACAGAATGAAGGAATATAAAAGAGGAAAGAGAAACGAAAAAAAATAAACAAAGGGAGATGGGAAGACTAGAGAAATACAAAACAAGATAAAAAGCTATAAATAGAGAAGAAACCAAATATCTCTTAAGTAAGCAGAAATCAGGTGAAATACTAAAAGGGAAGCCAGGAGACATTTCGATATTTAATCCCAAAAGACTTATACAGTATTAGAAGAATACTATGGTTTAAAACCCAGCAGCTGCAAGTTAGGAAATGCCAGGAATGGCATAAGCCTACTTCTCTGTGCCTCGTGCTTCTCTTTCCCATGGCCTGGCTCCCGCCCACCATGTCTAAGTCTCTAAACCCTGCAATCTGGGACATGCCCTCTCCTTTTTATCACTACTTCTGGTTTTGTTTCATAGATTTCATAGAATGGTAAGGTTGGAAGGGACCTCTGGAGATCATCTAGTCCAACCCTCAGCATAGTCCCGTACGGGGATTGAACCCATAACCTTGGCATTAGCAGCACCATGCTCTAACCAACTGAGCTAGTTTCCTTCATGTCTTGTTAGAGTTTCCTTCTACAGATATTTGTTTCCCATTCAGTGCTCTTATCTGTCTGCTGCACAGCAGATACTTCAGGTTTCTATCCTTACCTGCCCTTTCCTTCACCAGTAGCTTACTCTCTGTTTCCCTTTTCTTGCCATTCACTTACATTCAGTTCAGGCATTTTTCTACTGCTCCTTCCAGGCTGTCAGCACAGGACAGATATTCTCCCTGCTCTCAGTTGCTATACTAGGAAATAAATTTGGAAATAGCAGGGAAGAGCTGCTTTTCTGTGAAATTCCTCCTGGGTCAGTTGGAGCATGTTCAGTGTCTGTCCTAGGATGGTGCCGTTGCTAACCCAGCAGCAGGACTGGTGCTGGATCACACTCACTTCACTGAAAATCTTAAGAGAAGGTAGGTCTGGCTTGTTAACAAACATATGAAATTGGGACATGTTAGAAGCTTACAGCTTGCCTATATTTTTCATAGAGACTTTGAAGGGCAGATCCCTGCCTGCACACTTCAGTTTTCTCAGCCCAAAGACTGCTTTTCAGGAGAAGTGGTTTGCTGGTTTGGGGTGGGGTGGGGGTTCTTTTTCAAGTGTTGATAAAAATTAGTTTCATGACAGACTAATACTTACAAAATCAGTAAAGCTACAAACCTTTCTGTGTATCACAGAGAATGCTGGTAAGTTTAGTCATTCATGGTTTGGACAAAGAGAAGGTAAAGGAATATGGTCCGTCTTTGCTACAGGCTTTTTATTTAAATAGAACCCATTATCTGTTAGTGACAATTATACAGCAGTAACATGCTATTGAAAATAGTACTGTGGTAATTTGCAATTTGTGACTTTTTAGGGATAAAATTGCTGATGTTGTACAGTATTTATAAAAAAATGTACTATGGCTACACAAAACACAATAATTGTTCATCGTTACTACATAAAGGTACTGTAACTCGGACATCAACCTGGAACACCCAGTTCTTCAGTCAGTTCCTTGAATGGGAGATCTATAACTTTCTGCTTTATCTTGTTTATTTTCTCATACCTTTRAGCCCTTGTCCTGCAAAAAACTTCTGAAAGGTCTTGTCCGATTCCACCCCGAATGGGAGGTGGAGTGGGGAGGGGAGCAGAAATCAGACTTCAATCAAAATGCTTCACAAAATGAAACCACTCTCTGGCCGGCCCTACTTGCAATGTTCGTACACAACAAAATACAGGAAAACTATTATCAATAAAAGGCATATCTTACATCTAGTGATAATCACATTGCTGACACCTAGTAATAAAAATAAGGTTTTCTAGCTCTTCCTTTTCTCTTTGCAAGAGGCAGAAATTAGAAAAAGGAGTATCATCTCTTGCATCAATCAGTTCAAGCACATTATTTCTATCAGTTCAAAGGGAAGCCATAAAATGCCACATTACAAGTCAGAATAGTATCAGCATCCTCTCCCGTATGCCTGACACCATGCAAAAATACACAGACAGTGCAGACACCACTATCAGTTGTATACAATCTCTAGAGGCTCCAGTAGTCTAGATCCGCACATCAGAAGCAGATTTATTGGACTGTGACTCTGTGCTCTGCATGTTAAGAACCAATAAATCTTGTGTTAGATTGACCAAAATTGTAGTTGCACAGTCTCTGTGATCCAAATAACAAGGAGTCATTTTTCACAGTGAAACACTTAACAATTGGACAGACTGGAATTGTCTGGCTCATGGCATTTGTAACTGTTCTTTACATTGCCACATAAATCAAACACGTGTATTTTGACTCACCTACACATGATGCCACCAAATAAGAAGGTACAACAAAAAGAACACTGCTGTTTGAACGTAGAATGGCTTTTTCAGAAGGAAAAACAACAGCCATGAAAAATTACCTTTACAGAAAATCTGATGATTTTCATATAAATAATACAAAAAATAGACAATCAGAAATTAGGTTGCTTAACTGTATTAATATTCTATTTTTATTACTTTAGAGAGAAAACGAGGAGAAAAAAGGGGGAAATGCAGCCATACAGATGCCTGGCAAAATGAATAGGCTCATTTCAAAATCAGAATGGAGGAAAAAAACAGAGAATTGAATTACCTCCATTTATTTATTTCTGTTAAAACTGTTCATAAGATCAAGACTTGGAAATCCTTTCTCTCCCAGATTAGTAATGTTTTCAGGCAGTCAACAGCACACAAAAGTTTCAAAAGTAACTGTCCAGTCTTCTTTGTCATCTATTGGAGTTATGCAGAAAAACACCTAAAGCATAAACCAAGTAGGTAAAGAAATTGTGAAATACCATAGCTTCTGCTAGACCTCCTCAGGAACTCTATTACAGCTCACGGGCTAAGAAATAGGCAAGACTGGATGTCATTTTACAGTGTTAGTGCTCAGAGTTGTTCTCCACTATAGCAGAAGAACTGTAAGTACTTATTTTCAGATGGTACAAAAAAAAAAAAAAAAAAAAAGTAAAAAAGCCTTTGACCCCCACAAAAAATAGCAACACTTCCAGCATTCAGAAACTTTTCTTAAGAGCCTGCTCACCAGCTTCTGAAACCTCCTATGTTCTCATATTCTGCAATGGACCAGCATAGAATATACTATGACTATGGTCCCTTGCTCATTCAGCAGCCACATGGAATTTTCTGATACAGTTCAAARCTATCATACAATTAATAAGTGAGGTTGATAAGGGACAGAAGCCAGAACACAGTTCAGAGACAGAGCCTAGGACAATGACTGTCCAAGGGGACTGCTATGGCCCTAGACACTGTTGTTCAGACTCATTATGTCTTGCAGTTAATGAGTTAACATCATATTATTGATTTTTTTCCTCTAAACTATCTAATTACAATTCAAAGAGCTGCACAGATAGGAGATTAGAGACACATTAGTGACACCCGTTGAATGCAACATAGCTGACCAGCAGACCCTCTCTGCTGCATCTCTGGCACACATCACACTAAGTCTCCAAACCCCAGTTCGTGCTACAKACAAACTAAGTTAAAGTGAAGAAGTTAACATACGAGCATTCAAAAATAAGGAGCTTCAGATGCAAAGCATCTACCCATTTCAAGCTCATATACGTTGCTTGTAATTCCAACTTCAATTGCAGTCTTCAGCAGTCACATCTGCTGCTCAGGTGATACCTACACACTGAGCTATTGCCATCTAGCTAGTGTATTCATGCTCTACAGGAATCACTCACACCAGGTAGGACGGTTCTTGATTTTCAATTCATACTCAGCAAATTCATTTGTGCAGTTCTCTGTTTCTTCTAAAGGGATGGGAGAAAAAATAAAAACTGTTTGCTGCTAACCACAATTAATCAACAGTTAGTAATAGCAGAAATAGGTTTTTCAACAAAGAATAGAGTGGCTACATTTTAACCATTTTCTCTGTTTTATATCTTTTTATATCATTTCATATCATTTAGACACAAAAGACTGTCAACCTGTAGTATTTTACACAGCCCAATAAATTAAAAGCCCATTCACAGAGATGGGACTGAAAGCACAAAAATTGCAAAGCACAAATTGCTGAAAAAAAGCAAATTATTTCAGATAATTTGCAATCTAATATCACAAAACACACCTTTTATCAAAAACAAAAATTTCAAGGGACCCAAGATCAGTGCAGCTAGCCTGCCTGTAGCTAAACTAGAGAGTAGGCCAAGTCATCCAGTGTGTTAGTGAAACCCACGCACATCTTCTGCCCAAGAGCCTATGTGAGACCTACCATCTGCTATCTCTGTGCCAGACCTCAGCCTCTAAAACCTCAGTTCTAAAGGTCAACATATCTAAGCCCTTGAGAAATCATGAGGAAGGTTTCACCATGGCCCACAGCATATTCCTCTTTCTTAAGAAGGCTGTAGAAACACTGCTTTAATTAAAAAAAGTTGTAGCAGTATGGCAACACTCAGGCACCTAAGCAAAATTAAGACTTTACATTCGACTTTAACACCAACAGATGCTGAAACATACAAAACTGTGTTTACAAGTTTCTCCTGCAGCATTCACTGTTTTCTGCACCTGAATCCAAGTGATTTGAAGCTACCATTCAATTTTTCTCTGAAGAGCCCTTCAACATTTTAGAAGACCAGAGCATACTGCACTGCTAAATCACTGTATCAGTGTCAGGGTCATGTGTTTATTGGATAATCGCTGATGGGCTGTAAAGAACATTTCTTGAGATAAATGTATCACCATGACTGGTGTTCTGTACCTTTCTATTATAGATGAGAGCCACTTCAGAAGAAGGGGAGACTAAGGCATATCTACTTTTAAAAATAGATATATTTAAAATCAGTTTTCCTCATTTGAAATTTCCTCCTTTTAAATTGTAGCTTGAGCCACTCTGGACACTTGCTGGTAGCTTTCCCTCCTGAAGAAACATGATGTTGCCCCTGTTCTAGGAGTCCATTCCTTGGAGAGTCAAGAGGGCTGGATGTTCTACCGGTTACTGTAAGATAYGCTTACATTGTAAATACAAGACAAAGCAACTGGCTGTGAAAGATTATGCTCAGCTAAAGAAGCGTTTGTTTTTCCTCCTAAATACATAGGAGCTGTTCTGCCTCCATTTTCTGTTTCAGCTAACAGCCACAGGAATTTTGCAAATTTCCTGTGTCCAGTATGTCTGTGCTCATTTGACCTTCCTCAACAGGTTTCTCCTAGTGATATTCTCCAGAAGTATGCTAAGAAAAAGCAAACCTAGAGTCTTTATCATCTGTTGCCATTAGAAGAGTTTCCTGAGAATAAAACCACGTGACAATACATTTATTAACATATAAACTGTTGTCATAGCTGAACAATGAGCAATTCAACACACACAAATGGACCACTAGAAAAAGCCGCTCAGAGTTTGTTCTGGTCCTCAGCTCTGTAATTCGCTGCTGTCTTTCTGGTGCTTGGTACAACCAACTTCTGACTCTACCTTTCCATCCATTTTCTGAGAGCAAGTTGAGAACTGGAAGGTCATTGTCTACCTTCTTTTATGTCAGCAAAGCCTAGTTTAATAGTAGAGGGAAAATAAATGTTAATGAGAAAGGCTATCTAATACTCTCTTCTTTTAGGAGGAATTTCTTCCCTGTGAGAGTGACGGAGCACTGCAACAGGTTGCCCAGAGAGGTTGTGGAGTCTCCTTCTCTGGAGATATTCAAGGCCCATCTGGATGCAACCCTAACATGCTCTAGGTGACCCTGCTTGAGCAGGGGGGTTGGATTAGATGATCTCCAGAGGTCCCTTCTAACCTTAACAATTCTATGACTCTATGATCCTTTTGTGTAGCCTTGGATGTTGCAAGAAGAGCAAAGCCCTGGGGAACATGGGCCATCAATCTTGCAGAATACTGATTTTAAGAGAAAATTCTCTAAGATTTTGAAAAGTCAGGCACATAAACGCTATTATGGACTTCCAGAGTCTTATCCTGGATTATCTCTGGAACAATTATCTGTATATCTGCACAGTCCTGTAGGTCCCCTTCTCTGGAACAATGTAGTACAGATGAGAAATGTGACTGCAGTTAGACTTTGCAGGAAAGTTTTTTTTTTTTTTTTTCATTCAGACAAAGGGAGATTAGTCTTTCTACAGGAAAGACTTGGAGAGGAAACAAATCAAAAAGCAATTTATAGTGAATATCAATTACTTGTTTGCATGTCCAGGATGTCAATCTGCGTTCAGTCTTCCCTACTGTATGTTTAAATACAAGACAATACAAAGAGAGACACAGCAGAGGTCTATTGGACCATTTATACTGAGTATTTGTTAACTCTACACACACCTCAGCTATCTCTAAATGAGCTGCTTGGATCATCAGAGTCAGCCGTGCAGCTGCAGTTGCCAAGCCCGTATCAGGAACCAGCTACCAGAACACTTGTTTGTTCTTGGGTGAACTTTGCAGCCCATATTGTTCTATATTGCTCTTCTGTGCAAGCTGGTTTAAGGGGGTATGGATGGATGGGTAGATGGATACAGACATATGCATTGAATATGCCTGGCCCCACTCAAGCAACTACAATAGACCCAGTACCCTGAATATGCAAGATTCAGTTATGACAGTAAAGAGTATTGTTACTGTGGGACTCCCTTGGCATTGCACTTAAATATCTAAAAACTGAATCATATTTGTTCTGACATTTCTTCCCACAACATAGAAAAAATATGATTATTGGTATTTTACAGCAAGGGGAACTAACTGAGGCAAGAAGAGACATCTAGGGACAGGAAGCCTCTTACGGATGACATACACGGAAGACTCAGGTAAGCACATGAAAGCCAAACATTTTAGCGAGGAAGAATATGAAGAGATCACAGTCATTTGTAATTTATTTATAGTGGAAGAATAGCTCTTCTTTGGCATGGAGAAGTCATTCACAGTGCCCTACCTTCCTATGCTGATGTATTTCAATCTGCTCTAGTTGCGACTGGCAAGAGATCGGTGCCTAAGGGATGCTAACACGGAGCCCTGAGCCAGCTGGCGAGCTGCGGGAGGGRAACGGAGAGGAGCACTGTGGGGAAGAGCCAGAAAGACCACACCAAACCACGTGAATGAAAGAGCACTCTGGTAAAGGTGCAGGGAGGGTCTTGTTGTTAAAACATGGTCCTGTCACTGCCTGAGGATATACTGTTCACATGCACATTGGAGGGATTCACTTTTCTCATGTGCATTCCTCACATCACTTAAAGACCTTTCTTTTTCTTTTTTTTTTTTTTTTTTTTTTTAAAATAAACTCCTTTAATTTTTTGTTTTAAAAAAAACCACAAAAAAAAAAAAAAAAAAAAGCAGTTGCCCACATGCAAGACATTACATTTCCTGCAGTGTAATGGGTACGATTTAGCCATTTAGCCTGATATGGAATAACCTTCAGGATGGCCTTCTCTCCACATGTTGCCTTTCTAACAATCTGATTAAACCATTGATTTTCTTATGTTTTTATTGCAAAACTTTACAGGTTTGTCAGAAAATACTGTATGTTGGGGGAACTTAAGTCTTTCTTTTCAGCTCTCATGTCTTTTGGCTCTTCCCTTAAATAGGCCATAAGCTCTTAAATACATTCAATTTCTTCACATAGTACAGTGATTAACAGGTCTCTCTTAAATAGCTGTGTGTGCTTTATGCAATTTTTTTGAGACTTCCAATTTTCCCAGTAGACAAGTCAATTTAGGAGAAAATTGTCTTATTTATCCAGAATGCCTCAAAGTCTCGGAAAAAAAAAAAAAAAAAGAAAAGAAAAGAAAAAGTTTTGGAAAATAATCTTTTCTGTCTGTTTTCCTCAGAGCAAAACGTGGATGTTAGAAATTCACACTCAGAACTTTTAAAAATCTGCTTGCTACTCAAAATGGACATGGACAGCTTGAGTTTATTCTGTCCTCCAGACATTGCCAAAGCAAGCCAGGTGCCCTTAGACTTCAAATGAATAAAGGCATCCTCCAAACCTCAGGACATTCCTGCAGCTGTTATTTCATATTTGACAAGATTCAAAACAACACTGCAATCAAACTCAGGGTGAAAGAAGAGATTCTTTAAGAAGAGGTTCGGTTTTTTAATTCAGACCGCATCTAAAAGTCCTAGACTAAGCTTTCTCAAGAAGATGGGCCATTGTTTTTCCTCTGTCCTCCTCCTCCTTCCCCCAAAATGTTAGGAAGGCTCTTGGTTTAAAAGCTGATTTAATCTCAGTGGAGAGAGTGCAATAAATCACTAAACAATAGCACATGTGAGATTCTATTTAACAAACACCATGTTATATGCTGTGAACACATCAGAAAAGAAGGGCTGAATTGCAAGAAAATTAATTCTTATTTGTTATTATTCTAATTCAAGTCAAAAGGATGAGAAGGTTTCTAGGATTTGGAGCAGAAAGGTGGTGAGTGTAATGGTGCATCTTCCATCCCTCACAATTTAAGAAAAGCTGCATTCATGGTAACTTCTATGGTATAGAACCTTTTATCATTTACACAGATGCATAAAGACACAGTCCTTGTGTTGCAAGCATAAGCAAAACTTACTTCCTTGATGTGACTGTCACAATCTGAATGGAAAAAAATTCCTTATCTTGACAGATGGTAAGACATGGTACTCGTTCTTCACAAACAATGCCCACTTCGGAATGGCACTGTAGTGGCAGTGCACTAAGGTTTCGTGAACTTCCTATAATATTTTTGGTGAGTAAGAAAGCAAAGTACTCAGTATCTCAGGGGAGCAGCTGAGAGGTAAGAAAAATCAAACCATTTAAATGTATTATTTTAAAAAATAATAGAAATTACTATAGAAATATATCTGCAATGAATGAAGTTTTTCAACCAAAAGTGAAAAGTCTATCTGAAGTATTTCCCTGCTGAGCGTTATGTCCAAATCTTCCACTATATCTTACTTCTAAGACAGAAGACTTTACTGCATGTGAGAAAGTCTCATCATTTTAAATTGAAGTAGAATCCTGCATAACTCCACCATCCTCTCGGGGCATTCAATATAAACAAATCCACAACTAAAAATAGACTATTGTTTCAAAGGCTGTTTCTCCAGTCTCTTTCTCAAGTTATGTCAATCAAACCCATATGATACAGAAGGAAAAGCTCAGGGCAGTACTTTTATGTAGTACAGTCTCTACCCAAATGTTAGTGGCAAATATCATCATTCTGAAAACTTACAAAATATGTATATGTACTTTTGAATCAAAGGCACTCACACAACACAGTGATACTGGTTTTTGAAATGCCCTCCTTTTTTGGTCCTGCTCTGAAATAGTGATTGTTATATCAGATCAAAATTAAGCAAACTATAAGTCATTTTCTGATTTGTCCATGCACTGAGATGCAACGTCCCCTGAGGAAGTAGCTGACCTTGGCTATCCCATCTTCCTCATGTCTCTCTATCTGCTTTGAAATAAATCATTATCTGCTTATTACTAACTATTTGAGTAAAGCAATGAGAAGTTATGGTCAAAATTACTAAGTAAAGTCTGTACAGAAATACACTTTGTAGTCATACATCCTCCAGACATCTTACAATAAAGTGAAATATAAATTATATTCTAAAATGTACTGCATCTTTAACTAGTCTTTCAAAAGTTGCACAGAATATGTTTAAGATACATTATATATTCTAGCTGCTCATTTAATTTTATTACTAAAATAATTTTTTGCAATAGTCTTCAAATTTTAACATAAGCAACTAATCAAATTTTGTAAATCTTCTGATTCACATACTAGTTAAGTGACTGCTGTTGCTAGAAGTACCATTGCTAAAATTGCTTTGCTAGCCACAGTATATCTGACCATGCTGAAATCTCTCAGCTGTAGTGCAGCCATTGCAAGCCACCATATTTTTAAGGATCAGTTTTGGCTATTCTGGATCATGCTGGCGACRTTTCATTGAAATCCACATTTGCCACTTCCCATTTAGGGAGAAAGCAATAGCTTAATTCTCCTGGACTGTACCCTAATACATGTTATCTTGCTAAGAAATACTGGGCAGCGTGAAACAATGTCCACTTTGATGCTTTCACAGTATTATTTTGGTAGTGACTTACAAGTCAGGGGTGCTACCGCCAACTGGGCCCAATTTCCAAAAAGTTTCCTAATGCATCTTATAAATTATGTGCATGCTAAACTATTTTGGCCTAGAAAGATAGAAACTTGCCTTTAAATTCATTACCAGAAATGTAGATGAATTTACTACCTTTCAACATGAATGTTTGTTCATTCAAATGATTTTCTAACCTGATGAAAATTCAGTTTTTAATGGCCATTTGATAGGCACAACAGAAAACTTCCTCCTTAAGGGAAAGTGCTTTGGAGATGTACTAGAGAAGTAACACGGTGGAGAGGTGGAGGACAGGGTCAGGCACTACGGGGCACTCTGTCCTCAGATACTGTCATAGAGCCAAAGGCACCACTGCAGTGGACAAAATGTGAAGATCAGCTCCTAAACACTAGTGTGTGATACTTTTGTACACTATCCTATACCCCACAGGCACGGCTAAACATACCTGTTGGGGTAATTCCCTCTAATCCACTGACAATTCCCACGAGTAGTTTAAATTGGGTAGAATATGCCCCTTCACTCCATCCCAAATCTGTGAGCAATGTTGTTTCGCCCAGTTAATAGATGTTTTATTCTGGTCAGAGGTAACTTACTGCTATATAAAAGGAAATCTTTAGCTTAAGCCATCTGTATACTTCTAACCCTGAAATGATATACTTCAGGAGTGAGCACAGAGGAAAGTGGGATCATGAGGTATCTCACACACACCAAAACCATATATATGAAGAGGTATTTGTGATGTGCAGAAGAACAAAAGGCTTTATATACATAGAATATTATTATTATTATTGCCTGTAAGTACTAGAATTTGACTGTTTCACCTCTAGATGTGAAGGACAATAATTAATTTGTACAAAGTAGATAAATGAGATGGAAGCTAGTCAGAAGAGTGTTTGTTTATCTGCTCTTTGATGATATATTACACTGCAATAATAAGACAGTAACTGTGTGTTCTATCTGGCTGAGAATAACTTCCAACATCATTTCTCATTTTTACATATCAGATCTGAAAGCACCTCCCAGTCTTTGAAGTTCATCAAAATTCAAAAACAGTAATTAAGCCTAGCCAACTGGTAACAAGGGATTTTGACAAGATAAGTAACAACATTAAATTCCTCTGTGTCTGCAGTATGTTATTTCTCTCAACTGATTTGAGTTGTATGTCTTCCCTCATCTCCTCTGGATTTAATGGTCGCATTTTAAGAACAATTACCTGATCATATTAAAGGGGTAACTTTTTTTAGGATTGGGCAGCTCCTAATGTACATGTTTTTAATTGCATTTTATTAAAAAAAAAAACAAAAATATTCATTGCTCTTTGTTAGTACATTATCTTAGGGTACATGAAAGCAATATATTTTGCTGTATACACATACAGTCTGTCACATGTATCCACTATAAACTACATGCTTGCTGGCAAGTGGGAGGATGGGGACAGTTTGTAAAACAAAAGCTTCTGTCTTACGCTGACAATACAGAGGTTTACCAAAGAGCTGATGTGGTTCAGCAGAAAATACAACTATGCTTCCAGATTAAAGACAAGCAAGAAAATAATGTAGTTTACAACTTGAGTTTACATTCCCAAAGGCAAGGGCCTCTCCTTCTCTCCCTTCTGATAAATACTGACATGAAAGCATTTTATGCTTGCTTTTTCTGGGATTCACAGCAGTAGATCTGCCTTTGCCCTCCAAAGGACAAGAGCTACAGAACTGCAGCAATGTGACCGCACACACAATGCTTCATTTCTTTCCAATTACAATACACTGCTATCTGGTTTTCCTTAAAGACACGAAATGCAAGCTGTATATGTAAAAAAAAAAAAAAAATGTACAGGCTGGATGAAGTCGATGAAGAGCTACTATTTCTGACAGGACATTTATCAATAGAGAAAATAATAAAATAAATGAAGAGGGGGAACAAGTCTATTTAAGCAAGTCAAAGAGACTAGATAGAACAAAAATAATGAACTTTATGTTGTGATAGGAATTAGATTTAACAGAATTTATGAACCATACATATGGTCTTTCACATATACATAAATGCAAGCAGAGGTCTAATACTATTCCAGTTCCTTCCCTGCAGTCTCACTTTCATAAATGTAAAAGGCATTGACAGTGGAAAAAGAAATAATGCATTACTTCAAGAGTTTAAAAGAAAAGAAGCTKCATTATTATTATGTAATAATAGTCATATCATCTACCAACTTGCTATATTTTCTTTGATAAAACACACAAATAATAAAAGCAGCATAGGAAAGCCTTGCCTGCAACAGTGAGCAGCTGTCTCGGGAGCGCGTCACCTGCGCTGCCACCAGCAGCTGGGGAATCTCCCGGGACTTCCAGGCAGGCACAGAGGAGTTGCTAGTAGGCCACAATACAACTTTGTAGATTCTTGCAAAATCAGAATTGCTGATAATTTTAAACATCCGCTAAATGTTTTGCTTCAGAATTCAATGCAGTGGGATACGAATGATGCAAAGAATCACCGAAACTAGGTGAACTGAGATACTTGTTACATGCCAATATCTACATTCTGCATACACACATTCACATTTTAGACTAAAAGGTCTATGTATATTTTGGAAAAACAGATTTTTAGAAGCAAATATACAATATATTATTAACAGATCACACAAGAAACAGAGATTCTGTTATTGACAAAACTCTCCGTGTATAAAAGTTCTTTCCCAGGCAAGTGAGAGATTATTTTTATGGGCTTATGCACAAATTACACAAATATTAAATTCTAAATGTGGGAACTCAATTTCTTATTTTGCTGCATTTTTTATTTACATATATCTTCAGTGCAGCTAACCTTTCCTAAGAAAACATGTGAGTTATTTTGCTCCTACTTTTAATCTCTCCCTTTGCCCCTAAGAGAATGATGCTCCACGCTTACCCCACAAGAGTGCCAAGCGGCGCAGTTAATAGTAACGCTGCTCACAGTTGGTTTTACCTAAGYGGCAAGTTCTTCAGCGCGCCCTAGTCACTCACAAATAATCCGAAGTGTCCAACGGGGAAGGGATTCATTCCTGCAAGACCTAGAGCTATATAATGAAAATGCTGACAGTCTTTTAATTATCAGTGGCACAAGCGGGTGCTACTATAATAAATCGCTGTTTCCTAAACACAGATGAATCACAAAACTAATTAGTAGTTTCATCAAAGCTGTCTCGGATCAAAGCTAGTCAAAAAGATTATACAGGAAAAGCTTCTCCAACAGAGTTGAATATGAAGACAGTCATTTGGGTATCCTGAAACACCCCAGACTGATAGCTAAATGAAAACGCTACAAAGAAAGATAATACGGTAACCATACATACACTTCATAATTTTACTTTTTTTCCTTTTCCTTATATTTATTATGAAGGGCATTGAATAGAGTGAGCAAAAGGCCTGGAATCCTGAAACAGAATTAGAAGGATAATTATACAACCTTACAAGATCTTTTCAGTCTCCACTTCACTGTAAAATCAAGAAAATGGATATCAAATATTGGTGACTGGCAAAATAGGAGCTCTGGATAACTATTTCTGTCTCCCTCTAACAGTAGTGTCAATGATGCACTAAGATCTTAAGGCAGTTGATTCCGATAGCAATTACAAACGCTAATAAGGAACAGCAAATTAACAGTCCAGTAAAAGCATAAAGGTTGAAATATATCAATGTAAAATACTTGAATAATTCTCAATAAATTGACTATAAAATATCACAGTCTGTTTGCTGGCATGTTAGAAACAGGAAGAGAGGCATTCATCTTAGAAATCTGCCTTTCTATTATCATTTACAAAGCCTGTTTTCTTCACAGAAAGGCAGTATTGACCAGCTGAATTCTGGATGCACACAATATTGAGTTTAAAGCTCCAACACTTATCGCAATAAATTGTAACACACATTTCTAGAGTTGAGGAAAACAATCTAAAATATTATCAAGAGCATCTTATTTCAAGTTTATGCTATTTAAAAGTTTAGGCTTTTTCACTACAAATGACTGAAAGTAATTATAATTTCATTAATATCGTGAAGATAAAACAAATGCAAATTCCTTGCATATTTAAAGTGGGAAAAATAACACTTCTAAAACAAAAATAAACAGAGAGTCATAAAATTTAATGCACTTAGATAAATAAAATATTACATTAGATTTTCTGTGACATGGAGATAAAGCATTAATTAGGAGATTTTATAAGCACAAAGGGCATTACGTTGCCCATGGGCATGGCGGGCCAGCCTGCCCTTTGTGACCTTAAAGGCCTTGCCATAAAGCAAGAGATAACTACTATAATAAGAAAAGTTTTAGTATTGTCTATGTAGCTGTAGGGAAGTACATGGAAAATACACTTTAAAAGAACAACGCTCACTGGATGCAGAACACCACAAAAGTGCTCGTCTGCAAACCTGGATACTTGCAAATCTTTGAATAAAAAAATACTGGATTAAGACTGAAACATTTTGCAAGATCTATCAAGTCATAAATTGGAAAATCAATATGTATTGTGATTT
The DNA here is from genome assembly GCF_003343005.1 of Rhea americana. Lineage (NCBI taxonomy): Eukaryota > Metazoa > Chordata > Aves > Rheiformes > Rheidae > Rhea > Rhea americana. The sequence continues at coordinate 3,529,373 of NW_028186150.1, forward strand.
GTACAAGAAAATTGCTGAAGGTGTTAGAGTATGAAATTCAGTTCCTACAGCTAGCTTTTGAAAGCATTTGTATCTCATTTTCAATTACAACTTTTCAAATGTCACAAATTTTTCTCCTGACCCCAAAGAAAACATAGGTAAAAGTTGAAGTTCTCAGTTGAAGTTCTAATTAGGCCGTCTAGTGAGCAGTCACTTTGTCCTTGATGTCTGCTCAGGCTAGAATTTAAGCAGACCTAATTCTATCCCATAACACAAATTCAACAAAGCCCAGGCAGAGGAACACCAGCAAATGGTTTGGATCCAGCAAGCTCAGTGAAATTTCTCCATTTCTATTTCTAGCAATTCAGTCTTCTTTTCTCTCACAAAAACTGCTGCACTTCCAAGCCTTCTTACTTGAATTATGTTCCTAAATGCACATATTCTGATAAGTTATTATTTTTCACTTTCGGGGTAAAACACCAAACTCTTGACTTGTCATATAACAAACAAGCAATAGAAGCAGTGAAACATGGATACTTATGGATTTTGGTCAGGTGAATGGTTTTTTAGAGCCTGAAAGGTAGGAGCTCATCTGAAATCAGAACATCTGTTATTTTCTGCAATGAAACAAGGCAAGAGTGATGAAGCAGCATACAGAATAACCAAGAAAGTTACTTTCAGTTCTGCACTTCCATGTAGTGTTTACACAAGAGCAGAAGATGCAAAATGAAATGACAAAGCAAGATTTTCAAGGTCCACATCATGAGTCCAGATACAACATTCTGGTAACAGCCAGGCAGAACAAACTGATTCCTTTCTTTTTCTTTTTTTTTTTTTTCTTCCCCCAGAGCACCTTACATGGGAATAGCATCTGAGAATGGCATAAGCAAATAAGGTCCCTCACAAAGGATGCTGTGACACAGGCAAAACATGTGCTGCATTGCAAGGAAAGTGCGTTCTATGAGTTTTTACRGGATGATTTGTAGATGAAGGAAGATACCTTACTCATGCAAGATGCTGTAATAGGTGAAGCTGAGGTAACTCAGTTGGAGAGTTCCCTAAATAGTTTTATTGCTGGAAAAAAAGACCAGCTCCTACCAACAGCATGCTGCTGTTCTTCAGGATGATACAGTGCAAAGCAATTGGTTGGGTGGTTATCACGATTATTACTTAAGAATAGGATGTAGAGATTATATCAAGACTTTCTCTTGAATTTAATCACAACGAAGAAATCTCTCGAGCAGAGAGATTTAGAAATAAACCAACTTCTTAAACATTCAGTTTTTTTCCATCTTTTGTTCCTAGGTTTTTGCATCTAAAATACAAACAGATTTCCTAGACACTGGAGGAAGTATGGTTGAAAAGCTTATTCCTATTCAGGAATCACCCCATCATCCCTTCCTTTTAGTATCTTTCAATAAATGGTCTTCAGCATGTCAGAATTTGCTTGGCTTGAGAAAAGAGCCAACTTAGGGGGATTTTGTGGCTCAGTATACTCATATTTCCATTTAAAAAATTTCATTGGATAAGCAATCAAATTCTCCAATATGAAGAGAGAAAACTATAAAGTTTATAAAATAATAAAAGGTCTAGAAATAGTACTTTTTAAATTAGACATGTTTAAAGAGAAGTGTATATAATATCAACCTAAAATAAACAGAACAATCAATATTTTGGGCAAGTTACTTTACATTCTGCAGTTGTGGCCTATTGCAGCTGTTCTTGAAATACCCTCTTTAATTTGTTGTGGTGGTTTGAATTTGATTTTGGAACAAGGCCATATATTTTATGAAGCAATTTTCTGATGCTCTGCATTTATTACAGTCATAGTCTTGACAGTTTTTAGGGGAAGGTGTTAGAGTATGAAATTCAGTTCCTACAGATAGCTTTTGACCTTGATTATGATTTGATATTTATACAGCACTAAATGGAATCTTCTGCATGAAGCTGCCACAACAGTCATGTATAACGTTGCTTAATTCTACAGTAGGATTCTTGCTTGTTATCTACAGCTGTATAGAAAATTTAATCCTACTGAAAAAAAGAGGTGGAGAGGGAGACACAGCAGGTGAATCATCTGGTAAATAAATAAGAAGGGGACCTGTCCACTTTAATTACTGCACAAATGAAATGCAAAGGCTTCCTACGTAATTCAACCCCCTTTTTTCAATAAAAAGTTCAGGCTTATGTTTATGTTTCCTAGGTCAGATATTAAACAGTCTCCTTTTAATGAATGACAAGCAGAAGGAAAACTAACTTAATTATTTGGGCTGAAAAAATAGGCCAAAAGCAGTATGACAGAATTCCCAGATGTTGAAATGAGACCAAGTTCAATAAAAATTATAATTAATATTCATGTTACATATCAACCCTCTTATCTGTTCTCACTTGAAAATAAATGGGTATTAAGATTACCTGCTAAGCACTCAAACTTTCCTTGTTATAGACAGAATTCAGAAATACATTAGCAATTCACAGTAATTACAATAATTTTATCGTAACTACTTAGTGCTTTTTTATCACTGCATGTACCAATAATGATAAATCTACTATACTGATAATAAAATTGGTCAAAATCAGGGATCTTATTTTTCATTACACTTACAAAAGCATTTTATTCCAAAATGGAATGAAACATGACATTTTCACTCCCCTAATACTGAGAACTCAAAAAAAATTACTTTTTTTTACATTTCAAAGTTTTACTTTTTTTTCCTTCTTCTACATCTTCCGTTCAACAGCCCTGTATGCCACATGGCATTAGAGCCAGAGCTATGGAAGCCCAGCAGCCCGCGTGCCTGATTATTAAAGCTGCTAAAGAGGAAACTGTGGGATTTTTAATGGATCTTTATCAACTGATATGTTCATACAGAGCATTTCCATTTGGAGAATCTGCACTTTTCAACAGAAAAGCACCTAATTTAAAATAGCCTAATTTAAATATTCATAAATASAAAGGTTTTCCACAATTAGTCTTAAAACAGCTCCCTCTGAAAGCTTTCTTCCCCCCACACTATAGGCTCAAGTAATTTTCATATGTGATAAATCTGACGTTTGATATGAGAGGGAAAAACAGAAGTTGATTCAGCCACAGAGTAGGACAGGATGAAAAGAAGCCCTTTCCACATAGAAAATACTTTATTTAATCCATCTTTTTTTTTTTTTTTTTTTTTTTTAAGAAATCTTGGGATACTATCTTGTAAGACATTGACCTCACCTGTAACTTTATTCCAACTTTTTCCTCATTCAGAATATTGAAACAGTTTCTCCTGCACCTCTATAGTCATCTCGATGATCAGAACATTAATGTTAGTAGACATACCTGAGGACATAAAACTGGCTGGAGTAATCTAATATTATTTTCAGCTGTTGTAAGCATCCAGGAGGAGAAGCAAAAAGATGTAGTAAAAGATACACTATTTATATCACTAAGAAGTGAAAAGCTGTGTTGCGCCATTTATTTATACCAAACACAGATGCTGGCTCAAAGGCTTATTTTATGCCTTATCGTAGCTAGACTCTTTGCATGCCTCAGGTGGCTTGTGAAAGTAGAACAACTATTCCCCATAGTCACAAAAATTCTGTAGGTGAAAACGTTTGTTCAAGAAATCATATATGAGACAGAGAACACTGTAGAGATTCAAACCTAAATTAAGTAAGCAGAGCATAGACATACGTTTATACAAACTTGTGAAGACAACACACTGGAAAAACAAGCGCATTAAGGCGAAATTCCTAGTTGACAGCTTTCTATTTTGAGAGCAATCTTGCTCTCAATAGATGGTGTGGCAGCTGTTCTGACTGACACATATATTTATCTGCAAACTCCAAACTTTATAAACACCACCGTGAAACTAGCAAGTATATTTGTCTACTTGTAATTTAGTTATGATGCTATTTTAACTCATCTTATCAAAGTGGAGAGTTCAGCTACTGGCTTCTATTCAGTGCATTTGATTCTTGGCTACCCCCTGAAATCAGTTAGCTTGATTTTTATTCTACACACTGGGACGCTACAAAAAACAAGAACTTCCCCAGTCTTCAGGTAAGAGACATGGGATGTTTTTGGTAGGTACTAATAGCTAACAGCTACACCGTAGTTTTTCCAAATCATATGCAAGTAAATCAGTTTTGCCCATCAACCACCTGTTGTACTATGTAACACTTGGTATAGAACAATTCAAAGCATTTCCACACTTTGCTTTTCTTTTTTGGTTCTTGCTTGCTGGGGAATGTTGGCCAAATACTCACTGCCAATATCTGGCAAGATGAAAGCTTCCTCTGAACTGAATTTGACCCACAAGTTGCTGATTAAAGTTATACATCAYGTATGATACATAAGTAAAATTCTTCAATATAGCCTTGTTAATCTGTTCTCCCAAATCACCTGTCAGATATTTACATGTACTGAAACAGATGCCCTTTCTAGGTGCCTCGGGACAAAGAGCACAGTGAAACGTTTGTAGCCAGCTACCTGTAACATTCAACAATTTGACATATGAATTAAGGCACTTGATAGGAAATTGCAGAAGACTGAAGTTTTTGCTCTTTATCCACATAGTGGATGGCAAAGCAGATGACATGAAAATACATTTCATACTTCCCAGTTGTGACTGTCCAGCTAACTCAACACCAGAAATCAACATTACTCCATCCCTGTTGACAGAATTGCATCTTCTCATGGACCTCTGTAACTTCAAACTGAGGATAACCACAGTGGAGCCCTTCATCACAGTTGCACCTTTGCATATTGTCTTTGTTCTTATCTGATGAAAAATACAGTTTTCTATACTCTCTAAATAGTGTAGCATTTAAGCCATGATCTCTATCACCTTGTACAATGCAGCACTTGCTGAAAGGCTACAGAAACTTCATGACAGAGAGAATCCTTTCTATAATTTGCTCTCAACTACTAAAAGTATACTTATTCATGTGGTTAGCAATCACAAACAACCACTCAGGAAAGAAACATGATTAAAACACGCAGAAGCCACTCTAAACATTTCAGCACTTGTAATTTTCTATTCATTGTTACATTTTCCTGCTCAGTGAACAGAAACAAAATATTTTCTGCTTAGAAGCTCACCTTACTGCACAATATGGGTGCCCCAGTAGCTGTAAATTGAATTACTTTTCCTCTCATTTCTCAATTAACAGAAAAYGAGCGTTGTCTCCTTCGAGCTTCCAAGTTGGCTGAGTTGTCCACTCTGACCTCCATGAAATAGCAGTGCACCATTTGGGAGCTTTATTTTAATAGGAGTCAAAAAGGGAGCCTCAGCACAGTGTGGATGTTCAGGCAAGCTGCTGGGCGACTGGAGCGATGCTCTCTAAGCACGGCCTCTGCAGTCTCCTCTTTCACGAAAGCAGTGTGTGCAAAGGTCTGAATGAGCACACGCATGGGCTTCAGACGCGTTATCAGGATCCAAATGTAGGTGCACCCTARCACTCCTTCTTGAAGGGCCATGCAGCCCTGAACAAACCAGAAGCCTGATTTTCTGATAACCGTGAGGCATGTACTTTCTGCTGTGCTGTTGGACTCTGTAACTTTAAACAACCATGTGTAATCTTTAAACTGAAAGGCTTTTCTACACAGTTTCAAAACTTTCAGGCAAATGCAAACAGGATGTCATTATGGGAATTATAATTCCTGCTACACTATAACGCATGTAACATTACATTAGATTTTCTGTAATGTACTGACTACACTTGAGCATTTTAGACATACATTTACTGATCTACTTCAATTCGATTAATCTCTTTTACTGTTCTGGTAGGTGGGGGAGCACTGTTTAAAGACAACTTTCATTTTTCTAAGACAAATTTTTGTTATTTTGATTTCCATGCTAATGGGTTAAGCCTGAAATATTTATTATCCTGTCTCTCCTGCCACTTTCTCTGATTCTAAAATGTTTTCACTCTCATAAGTAATTTTCACTTGCAAATCATTGCGGCACATCTGGTTGCATCAGTTATAAATGTTCATTTCTAGTTTTTTCCTACTGATGATTTTGTAGCATTGTTATTCAGCATCATTGAAGATTGGCCGTGGTTGGTATGACAGCACTTCAAAGGTCAGTACAATATAAATTGGAATTGTTCTGATTTCCTAGCTCAGTTACAGAATATCTGGTCAATATTTATTCTTATAGTTTGTCCTGTACTCATGTTCAAATTCCAAGATAGAGATTCTGCTGTCATTTGAGCCTATTTACAATTCAGAAATATTTTAATAATCTGTGTTCACTTACTAATTTTGTTGTCATTTTTGTGAAGGAAAGATATGAGCTATGCCAGGAGTCTAGGTTATCAGATATGCTTTGCTATCTACAGTGAAGCTGCACAAAACTGTAATGTGTTATTTCAGATATTTATTAATTAATTTCAGTCTGCCTCAGAGGTGCTCTGGCATACTGTAGTATGATTGTCATGAGCTGGACCATTTAGTTTTTCCAATCCAAAGGTTTAGTATCTTGAGGTACTTGATTTTAAGATACTGTTATCTGCCAAGGCTTCTGATACTCTGAAGTTTTACTATTCCAATAAATGTGCTAGGAAATCACCTGCTTTATGTAGCCTGACTAGTTTTGATATCTTTGCAATTTGTACTTTTTTTTCATAATAACAGGCAGAGATAATTGCTGACACATACATAAAATGAAATTCTTGTATTTAGGAGAAATAAAAGGATAAATAAAAATATGTAGAGCAAATCAGACACAGTAAATAAGGAGGCAAAGATGGCAAGGAAAGGCTCTCTAAAGCCAATGGACTCCACGGAGGCAGAGTCCATCAGTGCAAGGGACTGATACAGACAATTAGGTTTTCAAGATCAGATCTCAGTGACCAAGTCAACAGAAATTGTAAATGCCCTTTAAGAGGCATTTTATTTAAAGGTAACATCTTATTAAAGGTAACATCTTATTATTATCAGGTTTTGTAGGTTCTTCTGATTTCAGTTCAACCAAAATCTAGTTGTTGCTGGGATGAAGGCTGATGAAGCAACATCAGTGGTGCGTAAGGTTTTTTTTGTTGTTGTTGTTTTTTTGAAATGAACAGGGTTGAGCTTTCTTTACTGCCTTCATTGGTGCTTACTTGTGCAAGCAAACACAATAAAGTTAACAGAACTGTTCATGACAGTCAGTACCAAACCTGCATTACAAACTCTGCGCCTGATTGGGCTCATAATTTACAAAAATATTTTGGGATTCCTCTGGATGAAAGTGTACAATATATTAATTTATAAAGAATCTAGATACCCACAACTTATGGAGGAAAAACAACAGGCTCTGCTTATGTATGAAATAAAGAAACATTAAATTTGTCGTTCATATTTTCTGATTTTGTGCTATAGCTGTGTATTAAAATATTTGACCAGTTGAGGTAGCTATGACTATGAGTCAAATACCATCTGTATTTCACAGATAATTCAGTAAATAACTTGTGCCAATCCTGTAAGAAGACTCATAAACTGCATGATTTATTTGATAATGGAATAATGTTGTTCTTTGCAGACCCAGATTTTAAATTTGATTTACCTCCATAGAATTTTTATGAGTTTATCTACATGAGACTCATCATATTTTAAACCTATTTAGTACGAAAACTAGAGTGACGTACTTAAGATGAAACTTAAAGTTCATATTTTAGAGTAAAAATTATAGTCAAATACAATAAACAGCAGAAATAGCATTTTAACTCTTGACAAAAKAAAAATAGATTCAACCCTTAGAATTACAAAGGATTTACTGATGGATAGAGCCTCTTTCTTCTTTGAAAGTAATGTGATTTAAGTTAGTGAAATTTTATGCACCTTTTCAGACGCAGTTCATCTTCTTGCAACAGTACTGGAAATACGTGGCAGGGACAGGCTGATACAGAGTTGAATCTATTTTGTTTTCAAGGAATATTTCTGACAACCTCATTCTTTGGGAACTTGATCCTTCTGGTGTTGTTCTCATACATCCCCGCTGAGCGAAAACACTAAGTTTGATACTATTCCATATCCGTTTTTTCACTCAATATACGTCAAAATGTATTTCACAACGTGGGTGGAAAAGAAAGAATGTCCTTACACAGATTCAGAGCTAAGGATAAGCCAATACTGTAAAGCAATTGTGTTCACTGAAGTCTACTAAGGAAAATACCGACACTAAATCTGAACTTTTTCCCACTCCAAAGGACATTAGGGGTCATAAGTCCCCACATATCTCTGCAGTATCTCTTGTGGGAATATTTACAAGTATTGATGGTTAACCACTGACACAAATAACTAAGTCTCCCAAGCAGAGGATTATTTTCAAACAATCATGCGGATCTAATGAGATCATGTTTTCACTCCGGTAAAATGCACTTTTTGGCAGCACTCAGAAGATTTTAACTGCATCATCTGATGCAGAAATATGTCACTGCAAATAACCATCTCTCTCTCCTTCCATTGGTCCATATTTCAATATTGTTACTTGCACTGACCTTAGTCAATGCAGATTTATCATGTAGATAAAGGTGTTATTCGACAGAGGAATGCACTAATCAGCCAACACCATGCCATGTCGTGTCTCTCCACCTACTAATCCAGCAGAGGTTTCATCAGTTTATATAAACACTACACCTACAGAAAAGTTGGTCTTGTTACTGGTTTTCATCACATAAAATGGATCACACAGACAGAAATTAGTTCATTTTTTTTGTGTATTCTAGCTCAATACAAGTCTACTTGGTGTCATACTCATCATATCCCATTTMCAGTATAATTTATAATACAAAGGAATACCCTATGGAACATTCTGCTCTCATTATACACTTTCTCAAGCTAATGAATTATTAGAATTTTAATGTGCACAATAGTCAGTGAAGTACGGTCGCACGCCTTCGTGAGACACCATTCAGTCTGTTTAGCAGGTCATTATGCACCTTCTCATGATCAGAATAGGACAGAAACAACCAGATTACTGAGCACTGCAACTATTCTTTAAAAGAGAGGAATCTTTCATAACTCAGACAATATTACAGATAATTAAAAATCTGATACCTCATTTTGTGGCAGAAGTAGTAGTAAGCATAGAAAATAGTACAAACGAATCAATCCTATAGAACAGAATAGAATATGGCATGCAGCTAAATAACTCATTTCACTATATGAAGATAATGGTGCCAGCCTTATTTAACGTCTGTACAAAAATATATAAATATGCATATATACACACACATATACTGCACCTATAAGCACCTCAGTTATAAAAAAGGGAGTTCCTTACAAATTGCTATATGACTACTATCATCTGCTATATCTAAAACTATGGATACCTTAATCTGTAAACTACACAACTCAAGACATGCAGGATGGAGCAGGACATTCAATTGATATTTAAGTGTGGAAAGTTCTCCACTTTTTATGTTATTTTCACACAGAAAAAAAATTAATCTTACAACATGGAATTCCTTGACAATAAAAAGAATTAGAGTATTTGCTAGTTAGAGATAATTGCACACCAGTAAGTGTACAATTTGAAGATTTATAGCTGCCATCTACTTTCGACCTCTGCTATGGGAAAAATTCAGTGTAATTAAATCTTTATTAATTAAAGTTTTCTCCCCTGCCAACTGGTTTCCATATCAGAGCTGAGTAGCTCTCTGAGACCCCAGTAGACTAGGTAAGGTGATGTACTATGGCATGATTTCACTTCACATGATTTCATAGAGTCAGATTTCCAAAAGCATGCAGCATCCGCAGGCTCCTTTTGTCCTTTAGGGATTCAAATTTGCAAGCACCAGAATGGAAGGGTTTATTCCACCATAGCAAAACCTTCTGTTAATCTCTTGGATACGTTTTAACAAGAGATTCCCAGAAATGCTTCCCATTTTTTTGGCCCCTTGTGTTCAGTTCATACTAAAATTCCCAAAACAAGCTGAAGCTGTTTCTGCAGCGATAAGTACTCTACCGTAACCTCGAACAACTGCACTGATAACCCAGTCTTTTGAATAGGGAAGCAGCTATGTTAATGATTTAAGTTTCTGAGTATGTCTGCTCTGAGTTCAGACATCTAGACAGAATCAGACTAAACCAACTATTCACATAGTTAATGAAAATAGCATGGGCTGCCTTCTCTCCAAGTCAATTCTGGGGGGCTGACTTACCACCATCAGTGGCCTAGTGTCTTCAAATTCAGGCCACAGCTAGGCTGTCTGTGCACATAAACTCAATCACGCAATTTGCATTTCACTATCATTCAACATGAAAACAATTAGACTCAGCTGAAACTTCTACTTATGCCACAAAGTTTTATGAAATTCTTTACAATACCTGATCCATCCAGATCCATCCATCCACTTTCTCTTTTGAGACTCTACTGAAGTGGATAGATTCTTTCAATCTTGGTTTTGCCACTGTGTTAGACCTTCCTTGGTTTTAACGCTCTTCCTTCCACCTCCACTAATTTTGACTGAAAATAACTTGGAGTTCATGCTGTTCGTCTTTTCAGAAAATGTTTCTATTTCTAATATCATTTGGAGCAACATCCCCCTGTTCCCCTCCACATGAGTGGAGGGTTTATAGGACCTCTTCTACCAAAAGTAAATTATAATGAGGTACACGGTTGCACTATCAGCTTGAGAAACAGGAATATTTCTAGAAGAATAAGACACTGATGTATTTTACTGTGACATGAATCTAAACCCCAGCTATATACATTATTAAAAAAATCTGTATGAAAATAATGCAGCTGTGATATATTAACTGAAGTATCTTACCGGCAAACATCTACAGATTTTTTAGATATACATCCATTGTTTTGACAAAGAAATTAATTCAGATATAAGAAATACTTGACTTATAGAGACATGAAGTAAACATAATATTTCAGATAAAATTGCTACACTTACTGTATAAAGCTAGTGCGTTTGATTTACTTCCCTACCTGCTTCGAATCTGTGTTGGACAATCCCTCACCACTTTAGAGCTGAGCAGGAGACAGGCGGCGGCTACTCTGGACAAGGACTTGGCTTCTATGCAGGTTTCCACTTAGGGCCAGAYAGCCACATCAGCTGGAGAACAACAGTGGACTGTCATTAATACAGTTTCTCTGGTTTAATTTATTTTCACCTTTAATACAATGCAAGTTTCTGGCAGTCAATTTAAAAATAGCAACAAAGTCAAATATAAATTTGCCAACAAGGCTTTTATTTCTAAAATATGTGATGTAGATATGGAATACTTGAAAGCTTAATGACTTCTTACTAGATTAATGATAGCATAAAGGTGGATATACTTTTTTTGTTTTTTAAGGGGAAAAGTAAAGGGCTTTAGGCCTTATTTCCTTTTAATATTCTATCAAAAATTCCATAAATAGAGAGACTTTATTTAGTTTTAATAAGGTCAACAGATCAGAGGGGAAAAAAAGAAAATGAAAAGAAAAAGCTGGAACAAAAATGCAGACAGAAGCAAAAAGCAATACACACTTGAGAGTACACTGGAGCTATTTGCAACCTCAACATTATCAACATTTTCTTAAAAGTCACACTTCTTTTTTGTTTGTTTTTAAGTTCTGTGTTTCCTTCTCTTTGACGCATTCTGAATTCAGCCTGTCAGCTCTTCGACTAAGCTTGGACACTCTTTTACTGATCACCCCAACACACCCTCCAATCAGTACCAAAACTGTTATTTCTAGTTTATTTTTAAAAGATCCTTCCAAAGGCTGGATGAGCAGGACTTTCAATATTATCGCCACATCAGCACATGAAGGATTAACAGCATGACATTTCTTAAACAAGTGACAAATTCAGAAACCAAAAGGTTCGATGATCTCAGTAGAACCTAGGTATCAAAATAAAAAATTATTTCCACAGATATTTATGACAGCTGTCTTTATTTCTTTGGGGAGTTGTCCCAGGTTGCCTGAAAAGCCTGAGAGAGACACAGCAAAAAGTAAAGGTGACCAGTTCCTGCACTTGCAGGTCCCCCCTGTCAGAGGGTGCTGATAAATGGATAAGTTTGTCAGCACAGAGCRGAGMAGAGTTCCTTCAAATTAAGCACACCCTAGGGAATACCTGCTGTATGGAAGATACTGAAGTAGAAGATACCTTCTTCCTTTGCAATACTGAAAAGTTTACTGGGGGTTACAGGAGGAAAAAAATTGAAAAAGACCGTTCAATTTTATATAGTTTTTAAGGATGGTATATATGCTTTCTCTATATATGGTGTGTGTCTATAGAGAGATATATAAAATGGGGTATATATGTGATATATATATTTATACACACATATCTATCTCTGTGCTTATACACACATGTATATATGGATAGTAAATACCTCAGGGTTATACCAAAGTATCAAATTAATATGTAAACGGCACCCTCAGTTGTAGCCATCATTTAGCTTATTGGCTGAGCACAAGAAAAAGTTTCACGAGGTTTGTTGCATTTTCAGCAGTAGCTTGTAGGTTGCTCTAGATAGGTCACCTATCATTTTCAGAGAAATCCCCAAGCAAACTGAAATCTGCAGAATGTTATTCTACTCATGTAAACTATAGACTAGATTTCTTCTGATAGTTAGCATTTGTAACAACTTTTCACATTTCTAAAACAACTTCGTCTTTCTAAACCACTCTTCTAGAGATACAATCCATTCTCACCATTATATTAATATGGAGCCACAATTTACAGTAACCATTAGTATTCAAACATCATCTTATTACATATTTATTGCACTTAGTCTCAGCAATCACATCGTATATAAACTTGCAAAATATTTTATGCAAGAGAAGTGAATACAAATATTTTTAAAACTATCTTCAAACTTGCCATATCCACTTAAATCTTGTTGAATGCTCTACCATCATTACAAACACTACAATGTAAACATTGACTCAAATTATGTTATGTATTGTATTTTCCATCTAGAGATTTCCTGTCCAGTTTAGCGGGGACAGGCCAGTTAAATTAAACAAGGAAACGTTTGGATTATGTTTTCTTCCCTTGCGGTTTTGTACTGGATAACACTTTGGATTTATGGTCTCCAAGCACAATTTTGATTTCTGTGTAAAAGACAACTGTACGATTTCTTCTGTATAAGCTGCATAAAAGCTAGTGCTGAGGGTTGCTCTCCTGTTGCATGCTGGATGCACTGTCAAGGCTTCCAGGATGTTAACAACTAGAACAAAGGGGATCTGTCCTCACCAAGTAATGAAAGATAGCTCATAACGCGAAACTCATCACACTTCAGGAAAGCAGGCGCTAGCCTTCAGCAAGAGAAATATTCATTTACAGCTCACCAATTCCTAAACAGTTCTGTGCGGATAAATGTTTGCATCCTACGCTTATGTTCCCCTGCCATTTGAAAGAAATTATTCTGAATTTGCTATAGCTAACAGAAGGAAAAATCTCTTCATTTTTGATTAACTACCTTATTTTTTCACTGGTAGTAGATTTTAATGGTGTTCTGTGTTCTTCTCTTTGTCTGTGTGGATTCTTGAAGAAACAGATCTCTCTACCTGTTCAATAGCACATATCTCACTAATAGCCTCAACATGAGCCAGAGACGTCCACTCAACACACATTAAGAAGTCTAACACTTAAATCTTTTTTTTTCCTTTGCATTTGCATTTTAAACAGTCCACCTCTCTGATGATATTTCATCAAAAACATTTACAGTGATCTTGGTATTCTTTTCTATTGTAAAATGAAATGCATATTAAAGATCAATAAGAGATAATGGGAAGAAGTACTGGCAGAAAGACAGGAATTGTGAAGAGAGCTCCCAGAAGCACTCTTACTACAAACAAAACAAACCAAACCCTTGAAAGACACCATTTATTGAACAAATGGCAAAGCCTGCAGAGACACAGAGGGTGGGATCCAATAGCCTTGAAGCCTCCGGCGGTCTCGTACGGATTATCTGATGATTACTTTGCAGAGGCTCGTAGAGACTTCCTGCCTTTTTTTTTTTTTTTTTTTTTTTTATGTCAGTATGAAATATTCTGTACTATTAATGAGCAATGCTACAGTGCCTTCTTCCAGACTATTTAGCTGTGCATTGTCAAGGACTTCCCATACAACACACACTTCTAGTATCAAATCCCATTGCCCTATTTGCCATTCACTAGATCCACTGGATCAGTTACCAGATCAGATAAGGGTAGTTTCATGATCCTCTTGAAACGCAAAATGGTGATTTATTTCTTAAGTGTATTGAAAGTGTATACCATAGATCAGTGCATTCTGATAAATTTATGCAACACTTAAGATGCTACATTTAATTTCCCATTAACATTCATATTTACTTCACATTTTAGCAACACATTAAATTCTGAAATTAGAACACTATGGACTTGAGCATCACAGGGGTTTCCAGGGAGCTTGGAACCAGCTGGTCGTGCCAAATTTTGGATTCTTAGAGCTCACCAATGGCCAGTAAATTAGAGATAGAAGTGATTGGGTACAAGAATGGCAGACAGATTTCTCTCAGTCTTTATCGTGACTTTGTTATACAGCTGTGGATAGCACAGCATCCTGAAATAACAAATTACTACAAGACTACTGAAAGAGCATTGGGAACAGAGCTCTTGCACTCGTACGCTCACATTAGCAAACAAAGAGGAGAAACTGATGAAGACAGCTTCTCCCTCGGAGCCCGAATGCCAGCCTGCCAGTCTAAAACTTGGATTATTAATCTAGCTCTTCAAACCTTTGTGAGAATTACGTATTAACTACTTTAGGCTTTTAAAAAGACATGGTCAGACACGCACCAAGGGCAGAACTTGACCTTTTTAGTTTATTTCACACACTTTTTGCTGTCTTATCAGGAAAAAACAGGTTTGTGACTCCATGCAGTAAGCCAAGTTATTGTCTCCGATTATCAGTATTTCCCACAAGAGTAATAATAAGATTCAATAATTAAGAAGATAGGCAATATGGTAAAACACTTGAAAAAGAAAATAGGTCATGATGGTGAATATTCTCCCTTCAGAAGCCACTAGATTAAGTATACAATTCATAAGGCTCAATTTTAGCAAGTAACATGTATTTGTATTACTGCTGTTTTAACACTTGCAAAAATTGTTTTGGAAAGACTCTTCATAAATTTATTACAGGAGTCATCTAGCAAGATTTTAATTTTCACTGTATATGATAGCTCTAAAACAATGAGCCTTCTTTTGCTTCAAAAAGCTGCACACAAACAAGACTACGAATATCAAGGTTATTGATTTTACTCAGGTTAGCGTAATAATAAAGTTTTCTGCTTGATGTAAATTCCTATAAAAAACACAGACCAAACAATCACTGATGATATTTCTGAATACTAGCAGTCTCACATTAACAAAGTATTTCTGAGTCCTGCAAAGAACGTAAGTGGAGTATGGAGGAAATATATATTAGCATTCTCCAAAGTGGAACACCTAACCCCTTTCACAACAGTAATTCACCTTTTTATCTAAATAAACAGAAAAAGCCTATATAAAAAGATTCACTGTACACGAACAATGCATATTATATCCCTAATTATATCAACCATCTTTAGACAAAGATATGGGGTTCAGAGTACCTACACAATTTTAGTTAAGGGCAGACCGATTGCTATGGACCCGACGAGCAGCACGTCCAGAACGCAGAGAAATGAATTAACCTGAACGTGGAACCGAAGCAGCAGTTACAGAACGAGATTCTGACACAGCAGCCTCCAAGACAGTGACTTTATAAACTATTAATGCAGTGTGTCCATCGAAGCAGTACAGGAAGAATTTACCCCAGGGGAATAAAAAAAGCTCCCATAGTAGGGCAGGGAGAGACTTTCTTCTGTTTTTCTTAACCATGAGGAAATTGCATCCAGTGGTGAGATTACTGCTGCATGAACACTGGTGTCACCCATTGGTGCAAGAAGCCTTCAAGCCGAATGAAGTAATAATATAAAGAAGAGCAGCAGGGGAAAAGTTTCAGAGCAACTATGTGTATGTACTTGTTATTTTTACCATTTGCTGTGACTATCACTGGGAAAGGTTACTTGAATCCAGCAGTTCACAGCATCACGAACTGCTGGCTCAGATAAAGGCATTAGACTGTGGAAGATGATAATACGTTCTTCCTTCTGTATGATACTTATCTAAGAGGAATTCTAATTTGCTTAGCAAGGACAGCACTGAAAACTATCAAATATTTTCTTTTGATAGTGTTGCAAAAGTATACCATGCCTTATAATGAACCATTTAAATACTACTGTATAAAGCATCTCAGTGCACCTAAAGCAAGACATTCAGTGTAGCCAAGGTCTAAGATATTCAGTAAGCCATAATACGCCACAAAGCAGATGCTTCCAAAAGTCATCTCCGCGACAGCTATCTCTGACGCTGACCTCTGGAAGCTACGTATTAGTGTCCCCACATTTTTCACGGCTTTCTTCACTTGACCAATTGATACTGTAAACACATTGCAGGTTTTTACCTAAATTTCCCTTTTTACTACTTCTAATCCTAGAAATAACTCAAATTAATACCCTCTGCAAGGAAATGATGACAAATACTCCCTGATACAGTGGGAGAAACATGCAGTTCACGTGTAAGCAAGACTTTGGTGAGGATATTGCTCAGGCTGCGCCACTTTCACTTCTTTCACAGCACCCCTGTACAGAAGCAACAATTCAGAGACTCCCTTGATTTCCATACTAATTTCTGGAGATAAGGCCCAGGTCACCCTTACATCTTTTAGAAATGTAATTACATTGAACAAGACACCAAAAATACTACTTGTTTTCTGTATATTTAGCTCTGAAGTGAAATCTTTTAACGCAAGATGCATGACATACATACGCACTTTCAAAATCCCAAGAAGGAAAATACTCTTATCCTTGAAAAGATATTCCCAAGCTTTAAACAGCTTTCCTTTGCATTAAACATTCAGGTTTGCACCTGTTGCAATATTGTCTAAGCATTAAAAAATAAATAAATAAATAAATAAATAAATAAATAAATAAATAAATAAATCAAGCGAAAAAAAATCTCATGGGGTTACACGAAAGTATATTCCTTAAAGTCTAAAAAACTCAAAGCCAACAAATAAATAAAATGTAGTAATGTTTATGTTTTTTTTCTAGCCTTACTCTTCTTAGATTTTTACAATTACTCCATCAGTATTCTCACATACAGTTTAATGTAAGTAATACAAGGTAACACCTATCGTAGAGCTACCTTCTTCCATTCTCCTCTATGCAAAATTTTCAGGATTTTAAGAACTATTGAAAATATTGAAATTTTTGAACTATTTTGAAAATGTTCTTTTCACCCAAGATAATCCTTCTTGAGAAGGATTTTGATTTTTTCTCTCAAGTATTGCAAAATCAGCCAAAGGCTATAACACTAATTAGCATCTGGCTCTAACACTACCCAGTATCTCAGACAATATCATATGCAATAAAAATGTACTTTAAAGCTTCTGTTTCAGATGATGGCATATAACTTCTCAAACCTGTATTGTACAGATTTACTGACTTTTCTCATTGCACTTTTCATGAAGTTTACTTATAAATATTCTCATGAAGCTTACTTATAAACACTCATGTCACCTAAAATCCCTTCTTATGGAAGGTCAGAATATATTACTTTGCAATTTTTCTGGAAAACATGTTCAGTTCTTTATTCAGAAGTAGCATATTTCTTTGAAATTAGTGATCCTCAAGTCTACAGAGGAATTCCAAACACAATTCTAAACTCTAAAGCTTGTATATTTTTTGATTTTAATATGGTTAGTAATTACTTTTTGATTTTTATGTTTATTTGATTTCCATGAAAAATATGTTATAATTACATCTTTAAAATGTACATATACTTAAAACACTGAAATGTCAGATCAGTGATGCTGGATATTTCTTCTATTAAATTATCATTTATAAGGAAAGTGCAATAGCTATATCTGCATGTCTTTTCCATCCTAAAATTACAGTAGAATTTCCCTTTCAGTTTGGGACTGAAATAATTAAATCATCTTGCATTTTTTTTATATCTCCATGATAGAATAGGAAAGAAGAAAAATAATTCTGAGACAAAAAATTACCAAAAGAAAAGAAAACCATTATAAAGCTGTATAAATCAGAGACTTTGAAATCTGCAAGATGAAATGATTTTTTTTCTTTTCCTATTTATAGATTAATTTCTAAGCAAGGTTTAGTTACCAACAGCTGTCTCAGCTTGATATTTGTTCAGCAAACTATGTGTGAGATACATGTCTTACATAGCAAAGCCAGCCAAAACTAATTTACAGAGTCACTATCAGAATTTGAAAGTACCTTAAGGTAACTGCTCCCTGCCCTCTCTTAATATCATAGAAATGGGTGAAAGAAAACACAGCATGGCCTCCTTTGAATAGGTATTTGCCCTAATTACATTTAATAGAAAAGCATTTGTTGGACTTAAAATCTATTTAAGAAGAAAGGAAAAAGAAATAGGACTGGCTTTCTTGAATTGCAGCTTGCACAACCGCAGCAATATTCAGGTGCACGACCGGGATTGTGCTTGTCTGAAATTTATCCATTTACACTGGGTGAATTTGAACAACAATGAAATGCTACAAAGCAAAAATCTTCAACACTTAGCCTCTGTCTAAGGCCAAATGCATCAATTGCATCCTTACGCCTAACAATATTTAAGTTCAGACATCAGTGAAATCTCTTTCACGTAGAATTATTTCCTGAACACTGCATTTCTGCAATGAGAGTTTACACTGTGCACAGTGTATCACAGCCAAGCTCAATTTGAAGAAAGTCATATATACACACACACAGTACTTTAGGAGTACCACAGCACCTTCAAAAACAGGTTCTTTGCAGAAACAAAACAGCTAACATGCCATACAAAAAAGGGGGGATTTAGTGGTGAGGATCCAAGTATCAGAGAACCGAACTTCTTCCTCAGATCTCTTTCAGCAGCTGGTCTGATTTATACACGCCTTAAGAATCACTCCGTCCTCCCCGTTTCCGTAGCAGATTGCCAAGAGCATCAGGCTGCTACCCACTGCACAGGGACAGGCTTGACAGCCAGGGTCGGTCATCAGGAGGTTTTCCCATAGTAACAGAAACWACAGAGAACTTGACCAGACAAATCACTTACAATATGAAACTGTGCTAAGCAGATCTCTGGAAAATAGTTTGCTGTCTCCACTCGTATTTTGTTGCCTGCCTCAGGGACTGATGTCAATCAGCAGCTTAGAAAAAGGCCGTCGGTGCCGTTAGCATTCCCCAGTGTTGCCCCATACCAAAGCTTACGCTGCGTAACACCGTATTTCACCAAGTACCTTTTACAGGTAATCACATAGACACAARCCTTGATTTAACTAAAATTCTGCATTTCTCTTTATTACAGGAAGCAGGAAGAATGATCAATTTGTTCTTTAAGTGCAACCCCCCCCCATTACACAGAGCTATCGAATGGCTGAACAATTCAATGATAACAAGTGGATGCATCTGCTGACAGCTGCAGTGCAAACTGTTCCTCTTCTTAGAAACGATCTGATGGAAACAGGTAATGGAAGTGCTGCTTTTATATTTATAATATTTTTTGCTTAGAAATGACCTTTTATTTCTCAACCAAGGTAATGAAACACTTGAAAAATCCATGTGCACATACACAAACATTTATAGAARTGTACCTCGTAGGAGTGCTGTTCCATTCAAGGTAAGTTGTCTACTGGACTACAATAAATGACTTCGACTTTTCTAATTCCAGTGATTTTAAAAGAAAACCTATTTTTAGTACTCTGTGCCTCTTATTATTTTGCATAAGAACTGGTAACATTGATTTGAGTCTGCTAAAGGTGTGTTTCCTTGAAAGAGAAAATGAACCACTTAATTTATTCCACTTTTTTCTGTCTACATAAGCAATCACTGGGATGATTCTCTGTTTGATTGTGTGTATTATTTTAAGGCTCTAATGCATAGAAGTGTTTTTATTATAGCCTTAAACTTGTTTACATCTTATACATTATAGTCAAAACACGCATGAATGTCTATAACCACTATGCAGGTACCTCATTTGCTACATGTCACAATGTAATAATAGCATTTATACTACACCACAGAATCTCAAAACATTATCTACTTAAAGTATACAATTACTTCGTGACCTAGGTGAAGATCATTTATAGATAACTTTCTACACTAATGAAATGAAATCGTGCTTATGAATAATGTTCTGCTTAGAGGAGAATTTTAAAATGTATTAACACTGTCCAGCAGGCACAATGCTATCATTCCATCAGAAACCTCACTACCGAATATTCACCATGAGACCACTACTCTCAGAAAACACTGTGAAATTACTAATGCCCTTCATCATATGTAAGCATCATTTTATGTTACTCTGATAAAAATCAGTCAGAAAACAGGAAACAGCACAATGCAGTTTGACTTTGGTGTAATAACGTTTGTTCAGCTCCAAAGCCTAGAAAATAAACCAGATAACTGAAAAACTTTCTAAAAAAAATCCCTAAAAAAAAGTACTTGAGGTAGTGAAGGCTCCTATTCTTCTGCTCTTCTTAAGGTGAGGTCTTTTTCCTGCTAACATTAGAGGGCACTTTCACATTAACCTCACTGGAAGTAGGACACATTATTTTGTTCATCGGTAACAGCAGCATGTTTTACTGGAGCAATTGCTTATCATAAATCAAATTCTACATAGAGAATGGGAGTAGGGTAGAAAAGGGCCAGCAGGTATTTTCTGCTCACAGCTCTCTGAGTCAGAATGCTAATCTTTAACCCCATGTAGTATAATTATTATGCAATTTCTAAGCAGTTGCTTGTAACATCACCATTAATACAGAGTCCACACATATGTTCTAAGAATATATAATAAGACCTATAGAGAAAATGGTTTTGTTATGAGAGGATGTACTTAAGTAGATGACAGTAATGCCAAAGTGCTAGACAGAATCCAAGGTCAATGATGCTGCACTGAATGCAGTTCTGCCACTATCACTGCTATTAAAAGTCACCAGCTGATAGCACTGCTATTCCAAATTAAAATTAGCTTTTCTAATGTATTTATACGTATTGCTTTTAGCACAAGACTATTTTTTCTCAAAGACTGAATTTTCTTTTTCTTAATTTTCTGCTTTTTATCCCCTGAGCTTTTCATCCATAATTTCTTTGAATGGGGAGGTGCAAACTGGAGTGATCTAAAGTAAGATGCTTACTTCAAACCCAGCATTGAGCTGCATCTCGTAAAATCTGTCTGGTGAGTTACCTCTCTTACTTAGATCACTATGAGACAGAATAAAATTAACCATAATAAACTGGAACAACTACTTCCAGATATAAAGTGAATGTACCTTGTTTTTTTCTAGTTTTTCATTCCAGTAAGTCACTCTATTTAAAATACTCTTACAATAACTATCCACAACCCGCTCATTTCTACCCACTCCTTTGGCCACAATTTATAAAAATTTCTGATCATCAGGTTTTATATCATAGTTAAAATATAACACTCACAGAATATAACAGTTTAACCAATGCAAACCAAGACAAGTTAATTTAGCGCTGTTCTATAAAACTATCAGAAACCAATAAACAGGTGTTACACTGTACTTTGAAAGTCAAAAACCCACAAACTCTGTAAAAATTACTTTTAAAAGCATACTTCAGAAACATACATTTTCATTTTTACAATTACAGGGGGTTGCTAGGGAAATGCACCAACCAGTCTTTCTGTTCCAGTTGCCAGAACTGATGGAAGAGGAGCCTTGTGAGGGACTAGGCTCAGAAATCAAAACGTTTATATGCCTGGAAGTAAGCTGGAAACCGTTGCTGATGCAATTAGCATCATTTTGTACAAAGTGGGATCCAGACTATGACCTCTTATTCAAAGCATTATCTGAATAATATCTTGCAAAAGTGAATAACAGAAGCTTTTAAGAATATTTGTCCAATCTCTTGACTTGGAGAAGGACAGTGGGTGATTTTTGGCCGTTTCTTAGAGCTGGTGAGACTTAAAACTTAATGCATCTTCTATAACATTTAGCAAAAATGTTGAGAAGCATATTTTCAAATTTGACRCTTACCATATGTTCACACACAACTTTCTTCGCTGTATGAACAACATAAACACTTCCAATAAAGCCTGCTAATTAAATTAAAATTGAAAATGACAGACAGAATGAAGAGCTGGCAGTTTTAATAAGCATAAACCAGACTAAATATTCATCTTAAATCCTAACAGCACCATCCGATGGAGGATCATCGCAATATTACAGCAAAGATTTAAAGAGTGCTAAAAGTCTATTAATTAAAAATATTTTCATGCATTTCCTTAATTTATGTAACAAATTGTAAATATGGAAAAAATATACACAATAGTTGTCATCTGTTGAATAAACTTAATGTAGGTTCCTAAATACTAATAGAAATTTGGTTTACAATAATGACAGACATTATGAGCTTTTTCAAGTCAATTAAAGTTTTGATTTAGTAGGAAGCAAATCCAGTCTGAAACTGAGCCAGAAGGAAGAAGGAGAAAGTTTCTTCTCAGTACCCTTTACAAACAGCTTTTTACAGAACACTGGAGATAAACTTAAGTATGTCCAGTTTCAAAGTCAATTTTTTAAAGCTGATAGCACTCAAGTTCCAGATATAAATTATAAATGAAATTATAAATGAATTGAATGCCTATGTTCCCTTAAAGAGTATACAGCAGAATCATTTTGTAATGCAGAGGTGACTGAATATCAGAAACACTGTAAGAGAGGAAAACAGACACTACAAAGGTAACTCTAATGGAGGTAACTATGGGGATCAGAATTTGGTATCAAAATATACCAAATGGTTTCTAGTCAGAGTGATGGTATTCTTCACCTAAATTAAATTAATATAAGTAGTTTAATAACATTTAAAGAAGCTGGCATTATATTTGTTCCAGGAAATTTTGATAGAACCTAGTGCCTTCAGAAAAAAAAAAAAAAAAAAAGTCCAATGGTTTTTGTTATCCATGAAACGGG
Organism: Rhea americana; assembly: GCF_003343005.1. Taxonomy (NCBI): domain Eukaryota; kingdom Metazoa; phylum Chordata; class Aves; order Rheiformes; family Rheidae; genus Rhea; species Rhea americana. Next base: position 3,552,314 of record NW_028186150.1, read on the forward strand.
TGTGAAGTAGTATCGTGGTCAGTGGAGTGGACTTTCAAATAGTCCTGACAGCTATTCTGCATCTGAAATTTTTGTTGAGATCGGTGAGAGTTAGCATACTTGAACATTAAGGATCAAGACTTTTATTGCATCTGAAATATTTCAAAATTAATGTCTTCCAGGATGAAATTGCTCTGGTTTGCTTATTCAAACTGAACTATTGCACGCATGATCAAGCGGTTAGAAAGATCGTTTATCCAATGTGGATACTCAGACTTGCCAATGGAAAGTGCGCACTGATACTAAAGAGATTCTTTGAAAATATAACCAATTGAGTCACCCTGTATGCTAGAGCTTGTAATTGTGTCTGAGCTATTTTAACTAGCTATAACTTTATTTTAGATTTGCAAGTGCGTAACTGTTGATGTACATTTTTACAGACTAAAGCAGCTGTCTTGGCAATAATCAAACAACATAAGTGTGATTCTCTGGTAACAACAGCAGAAAGCAGTAATTCCTTGTTCTACTTCTTCTGTCTTCCTTCAGTTTGTTTATTTATTTATTATTCTTTCTTTTTCCCAGCACATCACAAAACTAAATGACATTAAAGAGGCTTAGCCAATTTCAGACTGTGGCATATACCTTTGGTCCTTTCATGTTCAACCGATTCATTTGAAGCATATAAAAAGATATTGAAACTAACAGTATTTCACTGGAGGCATGTGAGAGGGAATAGTTATATATTTTTAAAGGTATAAATGTAATTCATCAAATTTAATTGGAAATATTTTAGCAGAGATGAAACAAACAACCAGAAAATTAGTCAGACAACTGGCTGTATTGGGAAACCTCTCCTCCCATTGAGGAGGAGGTGATTACCCACAATATGAGATTTTATTTGATAAAAATAAATGCTTCATACRCTAGCATTAAAAGAGATTTGTTGTTATATACTACAAAATTGCATCCACACCTTAACTCAAGCAATTTTTCATAATAATGTATTGAAACCAAGTTGGAAAACTGCCACAGTACCCACTGATGACTAATAATAATGATATTAGAAATAATACATCATTATAATCAAAACATTACTTATCATTCTAAACTTGAAAGATATTTTTCCTTTTACAAGCAACAGAAACTATATGATTTAGTTGCCTGATTTTTGAAAGTGAAATATACAGTGAATGAAGCCTACCATACTGGCAGCGATTACAGTCAAGCTACCTATTAGAGCGYGCATGTCTTGGGCTCTTTAAGCTATAAATATAAGGTCATAAACTTCTATAAGTTATTGCAAATTTCTGCTGCAGGATTCTGCCACTTTTTAGATCATATCCTATCTGTTCTTATTTGAAATGATACTCTCTCATGACTGGCCATTAAGGAAAAAGCTGTATATAACCTGCCCAAATGCAGGGAGCTAGTATGATTTCTGTACATTTTTCTCCCTCTACTAAGTCTTTCCCACATATGCAAGATAAATGTACAAAGTAAACTCTGTGACAACAACCGATCCCTTCGGGGGGCGCCTGCTTGGTAGCCACGCTTTCAGAGCAGTCACTAAGAGAAGAGAAAATTGTGATTGGAAATCACATTTAGGCAACGAACAGCACAGCACGGGCACCATAATGAATGACAAATTGGCACTGGATTGCGAAATAAGGAAAAACAACAAGCAAAATGATCATAATGAAAGAATTAGTGTCGTTTTAGTTATTCCTCTTTTGAAAAGCAGAATCCTACAGGCGAATATAGAAGTAGGCAATGTCACTAGATCTACTCAAAGCAGTAGGCATAGCAAGCGTTCAGAGCTAAATGTACCTGCAAACTCCTCCCCGAATATTTCACTCAGTACTTATATACATTCTTACACAACTTCCCTTACACAAATACATACTTCTTTGCATGACAAGACAAAGGGGAATGGGACATATTTTTGCAATAAAAACTTAAAAGGTTTGTCATAATTTTTTAATTGCCTTTTATAGGCATTGATGTTTATGCTTCGTTACCTTCTGTTTTTTCCCTACAGATAGTGCCCTAAAGTTAAATTGGAAACCTCCAAGCTTTTAAAACAAGCACTCGTTTCCCTATTGTGAAAAAAGATTTTGACGATGTTTAATGCCAAGAATAAACTTTAATTTAAAATCCAGCTATGCCTTTTACACCACCTCAGGACCTGACTGGTGACATTTCACCTGAAGTTATTTCTTCTTAATGTAATCAGTTCACACTCGTGAGCAATGAATGCCCAGGAGCTGTGCTTATCAAAGGAAAATCTGTACCCATCCATAGATAAGAAGCATTCAAAGTCTAAAAAGAACCACAAGAAAAAAGTGGACTGTAAAGGAAGGACTGCCAAGTAGGCCTAAGAAATGATCGGTATGGAAGGCCAGACACCCCGCAAAAGCGGAGTGAATCACAGTGAACCAATTTCTTGTTTCCTATCGACCCTAAAATAACTTGTAAGCTGCTGAACTCTGTGCCAAGCAAGTGCCAGGAAAGGGAGGGATTTCAGGTATCTAGAGATTTCAGTTTTGATCTACTCTATCACTGAAGTGGAAAAGGAATGTAAGATGGCAGAATGAGCAGCAGTGTGTGTGAGAGACAGGAGAATGAAAAATGCTGGAAGAAGAAAGATAAGATTTTTTAAAGCAATATATTGTGGGGACAACTTTGAATTCAAACAAGTTTTTAGAGATCATAGAGACGTGTATCACTTGAATTATTGAAAAATTACTTATTTTTTAATCTAACTAGCCCCATTGGAAGGGCAACATTCACTAGTTGTAGCTCTTGGCAGCTGCCAGTTTCTGAGGCGCAAATCCTRTGCCGTCACTGTGGGCCAGCCACAAAGTATGAGCAACCCCTCCTCACAGGCCTACTGTCAATCTGCAGAAGAGACTGAAAAATAGAAATTTTACAGTGAATTTTTTTCAACACAATGAAACAGTCCAACAATCAAATCATCAAAAATGAAATCTTGACCTTTTTAGCCAAGCTCATTGGCAGTAATTTCTCATTTTGCTGTTATCACAAACAAGTCCTTTTAAATAACTTTGTTTTGGACCATTTTTTAAATTTGTAAAATGTATAAGGTAAGTGCTTCAGTAATATTTTCAGAAAAAAAAAAACTCAACTTGCACTTTTTGTTGGAATAATTAGGATAAATGAAAACAAATCTTTTCAAGAAAATTATAAACTCTTTACTTGAACAACACAAAATATTAAAATTAAACCAAATAATATGATGCAATCATATTAGCAAATCACAGAGGTGAATTTTCCGCAGCATCAGCTACTTCAAGTAACAATTCTGAAGCTCAGGGCACAGGATGCCTTTAATAGTTTTCACAGAAAACACTTTGCTGAATATAATTGTTTTCCTTTTGTATCATTCAGCTGATTTAGAGCCCAAATTGTTTCTTTTCATACAGCCAARAAAGAGTTTACAAAAGACTTACAATAATAATAAAGAAGCATTTTCCTCAGAAGAAGAATGCTGAAGGAACCCAAATGATACATGCAAGTCGGCACCCATCAGTTAAYGCGCAGTGGCTGATGCCTGATATGCTATTTAGGTACAGTGCCAACACAAGACACCTGATCCCTGAGCAGCAGGCTGAGCACACTGAATTCCCAATGCCTCCTAAGATCCCGAGGTGTTTCCTTCGGTGCATTCTGCGGTACAGTGTCACACATTAGAAGCTGTTCCCTTACAACCAGGCTATTTTCAAACCCTTCAAGGTCATAAATTTCATTTAATATTTTAGAACACATCAGTTTATAATTCCCAGCTCTGAAAAAGGTGACAAAGCCTTGGGAATATAAAATAGTCTTGCAGAAAAGCAATTACTGTTTATTGTTAAACTCGTTCTGCATTTTTCCAAGATCAGTAAGAAATCTTCACCTTTTCAGAATTCCTCTACCCACAGCATACTTACTGATCAATGCTCAATGCCAACCAGAGTCTCAATTTTGAATCAAATAATTATGAAAAATACCAAAGACAAGACCAGGTAAATAAGAACATACTGTTGAAAGTGGTCAAGAAGACAGAACACTGTAGTGCACTTAATTTTCTGTCACCTATGTTTCTTCTTAGTTGTGAATTCAGACAGGAGTATTTCAAAGGCAAATGATAGAAGATGGGTAAAGGAGGAAACAGGAAGGAAGAAACAGATCATAATTCTAAGCTTAATATTCATGCCTTCAGCATTTTGCAAGATAAAAATGAAATCTTGATAGCTTGGTGAAATGGTTCTACTTTAACGGTAAAAATGCTGCTGAATCTATTGTGATTAATTTCCCTGTCAAACTACACAAACAAAAAGATGAGGTTTCAAGACGAGGAGCAAGATACYCTTAGCAAGCTTACATGTCAACATATTTTACATTTATTACATGAAGGATCCTTTTTATGGCTTTATTTTGACTAACTAGCTTTGACAGCAGCAGAGATAAACAAGGAGATTAAAGGCACCCATTTCTGCTTCTTTTAAATCAAGAAGAATTCAGAAACTGCAGATTTTGCTGTATAAAACAGACTCCAATCTCTTTAATGCAATTTATCTAGATAAGTATTTCCAACTTGGAAGATGCAATTTAATTCCACTTGTCAGAATTTCTTCATAACATCAAGATTATTGATTATTAATTCAATTTATTATAGCATTTAATTAAAGACTAAGTGAAATGCAGATGAACACTAAGTGTTAATCTACCGTAAAGGCACAAAACTGTTTGGTTGAGCTATATAAACTCTTAGGTCTCCATTAGACCTGCAAAAAAGGAAACCACCTTTTATTTGTGGCCTGTTCAACCTCAGTTGCTGTACTTAGCTTGTGAATGTGTCCTAATCCTAGCTGAATTAATTCTCTTTTTACTTTTCCACTTGACTTCTATTGAAGAAATATTTCAGTTCAAATTTTAGGATTATTTTTCTTTAAATAGGTTTAAAAAAATCTTTGTCTCTTCATTATGAGGTAATAAGTAACAATAAATTATGCTAACAATAGCATAATTCAGATACTTTTTTAAAGCAAGGAGCACAAATACCAGATAAATGAATTAGTGGTAGCAGCACCACCATTAGTGTAACTGATCATCTCTAACCAGGCAACAAACTTCATACTTGTTTGGAAAGTATGGAAAGTTTACATATTTGGAAAATCCATGCACCAAAATGGGAGTACCTGCTCCCATAGTCTGACTCCTAATCACAGACAATAATCCTGACTTTCCTATTCTCAGCTCTTCAGCTTTTGTCCAAACAACTCTAATATGAAAGAACATGACTAGTAACAGCTCAAAGAGTTTCCTCTAGGAAGGAAGCAGATGCAATCGTAACAATTTGACAGATTAGCTTTATTCTTCACTACAAATTCTTACTTAAACAGACTGTCTTTCCATACTACTAACCTAAAAGTTTGAAATAGAAAGAGCTCCCTATTGAAAGGGTACTACCCTGACACGATGATCTTGTCCTGACCAGGGCAGCAGGTGACAAACTGAAGCAGTATTATCTGTGTGCTGACTCACTTGGAGGGTCCCAGAGACACAGGCTCACAATACAGCTTTTGGACAGTAAATAGGCTGCCAAGGAGGAAGCTATTTTGATGAAGCTATAGCTACATGGGACAACCAAATAAAAAGGGGGAAAAAATGATGTCCATTACTGGATTGATGTAGTTATCTTTTAGTCTGAAAAGTTACATATTCAGGGCCTTGCTGCACAATTTCTCTGAAGAGAGAGGAGGACTTGACTCCATAAATCAGATATTTCTTTCAACCAATCTTATTTATTCCCAAAAGAGAAAGATGAAAAGATATCCCATTTCCTTGAGGAAAAAGTAGCAGAATACATTTCCTTACCGGCATTTAATTTAACATTTAATTTAATCAAAAATAATTATTTTGAGGAGACAAGGACTGAAATTCATCATCTCATCTGGAATAGAATTAAATTAGCTAAGTATCACCTTTTTCAAAATAAGATTTTTTTTTCCTACAGATTCTCCAATTCTTTGACACAAGTTCTTCTCAATCTCATAATTTCCAACTCATGTCTGGCAGTCAACATCTCTTACTCCCACATTCTGAGGCAAATGAATTTATTCCTTTTGGTCTGCTTTCAGAAATAGTTTTGGTCTTCAGATACTTCATTTTTTGGGGGGCTGAATCAACTACACATCTCATGTGGAAAAGCTTCCAGCTCTTCATCTTCCTCTGACTTATGTTACAGCAATCAGCCAACGCCCTAACCCTTGCGTTTGGAGTCCACTTGCAGAGAAGCCTCTTACCTCACCTGGTTAACCCTCTGTTCAGTCGTTGCAAAAAATGACAAAGATTGGTAGGTGTGTGCTCTTCAGAAGATGATTCTAGATGAGGGATTCACAGTTCAAGTTGCACTCAAGATTTTCAGGGTTTTCAAGAAGGAATAACATATCTTACTTTAAACTCAGGATTTTGCCTATCTCCTCTACTTGTAGATGAAAGACTTAGAAGATGTATTGTTTCCACCAAAACACCATACATTTCTACAGAAATGTATTATGGTAATTTGATTAACAAGAACAAAGACACAGTGAAAATATAAAATCAGAATGGCTTTGATTAGGGAAAGAAAACAACATCAGTCACATTTCTCATAACTATCAACTTAACAGTTGTGAAATAAATACCTTACAAATACTGTATTCTAAAAATATTGTACACTTTAAACATGGAAGAGAGACATTTCTCATAACAAATGTGGGAAGAAGCAGTTTTACTAATAATTCATATAATTGTGATATAAACACTACTGACAAAAAAATTGCTGTACCATCAAAAGATCATAAATGGTAACAATGTCTCTCTACTGCTGAACTAGACCTGGGCTAAATCTACACAGCCTTGAAGAAACTGATATACTTAAATTTAACTTTGTAATGAAGTCTAGCTACAACGTACTTCAAAAATGCAGTGCTCAACATCTTTTGAACTCACTGACGTATATATTCAAGAGTTTACCCATTAGATTTAAGTTGAATTAATCAACTTAATTTGATTATATACTCTGCTTCGCAAGAAAGACAGTCTTAAGCCATTCCCCAGAATCCAGAAAAGATGGCCTTTTGACACCCGGCAGGGAAGCTACGTAGAAGAGACAATGCAACTTAAATCTGTATTTTCTCTCAGAGAATCCTTGATATGTATTCACCCTACCTTACTAGTTTTCTCCTCACTTCTCCAGTCTGACTGACATCACCAGACCTTTGCTTCAACACTTTTTGGGACAAACTATTCTATTCATCCTGTGTGGAAAATCATGTGCAAGGTCCCAATTGTGCACTGCCCCAAGTTTGCTGTTTTTCATTAATTAAACCATACTATCACACAGAAGAACAGAAGCCCACACTCTCTTTCCTGCAAGACTGGGTAAGTTCTGTTCTCATGGACAGACTGGTATACTACAGACAGGTAGGTATCTTTTCCTCCAGTTCTACGTGAAAAGAAAAATGGGAGCAAGAGGCACTTTGCCTCTAAACTCTCACTGTGGCAGCGCACAATGACAAATCTGAATCAAATGTTTTGACATTTCCTAATTGTAGACATTTTCAACTTTCTGCGAAAAATCTCAGCATTTCCATTTTACATGGAAAAACTTATTACTCATATTGAGAATAAATACCAAAGTTTTCCATAAAACAGACATTCAGATTTTCACCAAACTCAACAAATTATATGTTACTGGGATGTACGTATTAAAACATGAGTAGACAACACTATTAAATATGTTATTACAGAATACAGTTTGCTAGACTTGTTTATAAGGTCTGGTAAGAGCAGGGCCTGCAGCACTGTAAATCAGCATGTCAGAGAATCACTCCTAAAAATCACACTTATAATCAGTTGTGATTGCTAGTCTTCCTGCTGAACACCCCTTTGTGCTCAGCTTTTGAAGTCGTATCATTTGCTTAAAGTAAAACGGAATGTAAACAGAGAAAGTGATACATTATCCACATCAGCCTAACAATTTAGTGTCAAGCCTGTAATAGAGATGGATGTAAGGAATATTTAGGGGGCAAATATTTCAGTCTCCATTCTGACCTTCCCTGCAGCCATAATCAGCATACTTATACATATTAAAGCATTTTGCTGAAGAAAAAATAATGGAACTGCAGGCTTAAAAGTTTAAAAACTAAAAAAAAAARGGGGGGAAGGACTTCACAAAATTTTAAGACAGGCTTCATAAAATATACAAAATGCCATTTTACAGGATCAGTTAAAAATAGAGATTTTACTGAAAGAATTTCACTAGAAAGATATTATAAGAGCAGTCATGTCTAAAAACACTTAATCACTGTTTTGAAGCAGGTCCAGCTTGTTCTGAGGCTGAGGACATTCTGCTCTATTTTGATCCCTGTCACTTGTCCCCTACACTTTCGGTCTCCCTGCCCTCCCATGGAAAGCACTCAGTGTGGACTTCAAGAACTGTTTCTAAACATGGAACCTGTAATTCACCTGTGAAAGTGCTTATCATTTCAGAATTTGTTAAACTACACTAATACACTTCTTACATACTTTCTTTTCAAATTTAATTTGCTGACTTTGGAGCTTGCTTCTACTTTGAATAGTGGCTCAACATTCTGGAAAGTTGTTGCTCTCAAAGAGCATTAATTTTCCCCTCCTATTTCTTGTTTTCTTGCTGACAACACCATTATTTGTCAGGGATTAAACCACTGTAACTTGTACGGCAAATGCAAATTCTAATTTTTGTGCAGATGATAGATGAGTTGGTTTACCTACAAGAAGTAACTTTTTGATGCACATAGTCACAATATGAAAGCAGTTCAGTCTTGCTAGATCTTCAATTTTTATTCATCTCATATTAAAACTAATGTTTGTATTAACATTTTTTCTAGCTTGGTTTTCTACGTCGTGAAGCAGAAGTATCCTGAAAGTTGAATTATATTTCACTAACTTTCTAACAGTCATAAAAAACAGATGCTTAAACAGAAATCTACTTTCTGTATTTTATGGGAAGATAAACACTAGTAAAAGGAGAAAGAAAATAATCTCCTTTGGTATTTATCTAAAGAAATAAAAGCATGCAATTTCTTTTTTGATGTTAAACCAATTTTTAACTTGGAATTAAGACATGGAATGCTGATATAAAGTTATATGTAAAAGAATAAAAAGAATTGCAGAAGGTGTGATAGTAAAACCAGATTTGTTTTTAATGTGTTATATTTTCCCAGCCTTTCATTGCAAGTAATATGTCTTTAGGTTTTCCTAATACTGGAAGAACCACCTGCTGGTGAATTAAGTTGACTTTATAGTTGCTTTGAAGTGTTACAGTAAGGCCAGGATTTCATTAACCTCTCATTGACAGGAGCATCTTGTATTTCTGAGAGAAAAATTCCATTGCTCTGACTGAAGAATATTATCCTATAGCATTTTCCTTGGCACAGTGTCAGTTTCAGAATTAATTTGTTCATAAAAGAGACAAAATGTGTGGTTTATACAGTTAACATAGAGCGYAGAGTATTCAGTAAAGTTACACCATGGCATAGATCAGCATAAAAAAGAATCCAATTCCATATTGTGCAGGCACTAGTTATGTTTGTAATCACAGGGACTGGCAGTGACATACCTTATTAAAAAAACAAAAACAAAAACAAACAAAAAAAAAAAAACTTGCTTCCAATTCTAAAGACTGGTGTATCTTAACAGAAAAGTTGTAAAAAGTTGGCAGCAGACCTTGCACATTTTTATTTCAGGTCTCTACCCTTTTTTCTGTGCCTTCCATACCTTTTTCTTATAACCAGCAAAAGAAATTCATACAATTACCAAAATAAATTTTCTTGAAGATGTGGCAATGAACTACAAAGAAATGGAGCAACAACTTGGAAAAATTTAAGTGATCGCTGTTCACAACATCTGGATATAAAACATAAAGAGGAAAGTAGACAGTGAGACCAAGGATGTGAGATGGAGAACAGAAAGCTGTATTCAGTTTTCCTCTGAATGGTAGATGAAAAGAACCTGTTCCTGAAGGTAGCAGTTAGAAGGGTTTACTTGACATATTTCATTTTAAGCTGTTCACATTTTGCATTTCAAAAGATGAACCACACCTTGAAGCAAGACCCTGTAAGACGAGGGCAATGACATCTGCTTCCCTTCTAGGTTAGGTTAAACAGTTCCTAAGCTTGCAGGTTTTAAAGCAGTGCCTCTTCCTACCAACTTCAAACCTTCTAAAATCGCTCTGCCACTGAGAAATGACAAAAGTCATCTCTCTCTTTTAGGTTTGATAAGACCTAGGTTTTAGATTAGTTGCTCTGGCCTCTCCTCTAGCATTTTTTAGTAACTGAGTTTTTGGTCAGGAGCATATGAGGATGACTTTGAGGAATTCTTCAACAAAGACAAACTCCTACTATTTGTTGAGAATTTTCTGAATAAAAGTCTTATGGTCTGGTCCTCAGTTAAGAAAACCAGTAATTTCAGTTCTTGCATTCTGGTCCTGCAAAGAACTCAACCCATAATCTTCTGCTCTCTACCACAAAATTACCAAGGGAACAGGTGATCTACATCTGTTCAGCACAGGGATAACGGATAAGTAATTCTAGTACTAGGATATGTTACTTGAGCATTACGTCTCCCCAGGTATACTCAGCTACATAAACCACTGATATTCTTCTCTCTCCTTTCACTGTGCTACAATACATTCTTCTATTATTATCTAATGACTGATTGCTTCATAATCCTCTAAATCACGGAGTTCCACAGTGAGGACCCTTAAGCAACACTATTACAAACAGGTCAGGCTGTAATTGCATTCCTGTGATTAATTTAATACAAATTGAGTCATTTGACTTTCAATCAGGAAACCATAATCACAGGGAAAAGTCAATATTTTCTCTACTCCCCCACTATCATTATAACCATTTTTCAGAGCTTGAATCTTAAACATGTCTCAAATTAACCCCCAATTACATTAATAGCTTCAAAAGTARGTATTCAAAATCAAAAGATAACAAAAGCATATATCTGGGTCTGGATAAAGAACCAGAAAAAATACCACTGTACTTGGGAACAATCTTGCAGCTGCAGACACGCAGTGAATTGGCAAGAGGTAAAAAGACCACTTCAAAGTTATTAATTTTGTTCTTAGAATGCATCACAAGTCCCACAGCTTTAGGAATGAAAGAGGTTACTGGAATCTCTAGATCATCAAAACACAGAAAATACAAGTTCTGGAAAGCCTTGTTCCTGGTTGCACAAAGGTAGCTTAAAACTCAGCTGTTTACTCCCCCCAATCTGGGATGAATGAGGTAGTTTTCTCACTGATTTTGTTTTAGGAAATAAATTGATGAGTATGTACTTGTCTCAAATAATTCTATCTCATTTATGGCTTGTCAGAAGAAAACTTTATAACAAGTGAATTCAGTGTCAAATCTACATGTAGGCTAACCTTTTCTGTCACTTAAAAAAATGTCCTCTATCTTTAGATGTGATGCCATATCCAAAAACATCATCACTTTGACTGRTAGCTCTGGATGTGAAACATGAACAGAAACAGTTCAAACAGATCTTAGTCCAACATTATACTTCTCATAGATTGATGATATAAAAGTGGAGTTGTCTTCGTGACAAGACAATTAGAATTTGAACTCCTAGTGAAAAATGATCTCAGGTTGCTTTCTTAACTCATAATAATAAGAACCACTGGGTTCTTATTACTATAAGGTACTATACTGCCTAGTGTATTTATTGAATGCACACAAAGCATGAAGTATCATTACAAAAATATCCTCAAACTAGGCAATCTGGATTTTATAATAGATTCAAAAAATACATCTCTAGATAGTGTTTAAGCTTGAAACAGCATTCTGATCAATGATTGACACCACAGGTTTCACAAGCRTTGAACTTTTAGGATTACTGACAAGGTAGGTTTTTATTCATATCTGACTCTGTTAAGGGAAAATATATTTTATTTAAACGTGAGTTTTCAAGATAGTATAATAACCATATAATACAAAATCAATTCTTGCATCTTTACCTGTCCTTAAGGAATTGACATGGTCCATTGAGACAAATCAACACAGGTAAATGAAACTAAGAGAGAATTTGTTTCAAAAATTATGGTTTCACAGTTCTTACTCAAGCTAATATTCCTACAGGGGTAGGGAGGCATACCTAGAAAAGTTAGGAAGAAGGGAACAAGATGATGCACGTATGCAGTGATGCCTACATAATCACAGCAAGGACACAGATCTCCCACGCACACATTCACGCCATACACAGTSTACTAAGATTTCAGCCATGTTCACACAGTACGCACTCGGTCCCGTGTCCACATTTAAGGGAGTATTCTTTGCCATTACAATCCAAATGGCTTTCTAATAGTTCAGTTCATCTCTAAAATATTAGCATCAGTTTTCCTGAAGTCACTAAACTAGCAGGTTTATTGCATGCAATGCAAAGGCATTACTGCACTGGAATGTATCCCTTGTATRTTGGATGTGCTGTCCTAGGAGCAGGAGAACAATCTCCATTTCTGTGATTGTGTAACAGTAAGTTGCACAGTTGGGCTTGCTTCTGTTATACAGAAGTGTGTGAGCTTTAGTTCAGTTACGTATGAGTTGGATTTGTTCTATAACATAAATCAAGGATTAGAAAATGTCAGGACTGGTAAAGACACATTTAAGACTGCACAGTGAAGATTATGCTCATTGTAATTCAGTGTTTTTCAAATCCAGTGCTTTACTGTATGCTCTTTAAAACAGATTCTCTTACTTAGTCCTATGTCATCAGCCCCCCCTCTAGGTGTCATCCAGTTCTATTTCCACGGCTCTACCTATCACTTTTCACAGCCTTCTTTAGAGATCAAAACTCTCAAATGCACATGGACATTTCAAATTCTTTTATTTTGTCTGTTTTTACCTGTTAAAGGTGGAAAGCTTACTATCAAAACGAAAAATCAGTAATTAGAACTATGCAAGAATGGCACAGGAACCTATATCTAATATAGTCAGGCCCACATAAAATAAATTCACGGATACAGATCAGATTTTTCTGAATCCCCAAACAGTAGAAAGTCATTCATGCTATACACAAGCTTGTTGTGCRCTGTGTCTAGCAAAACTATGCAGAAAGTGTCTTGAGCAAGTTCTCTTGCAACTGCTGTTTCTGTTTTCTGTATCCTACTACACTTCTGATCATTAAAGCTACTTGGTGTATTCTCAGTTTAATACAAAGYGAATAACATTTTATAGTACCTTCTTAAAGGGCATCTGAGTAGAAGGGATAAACTTACATTATTGATCTTAAATGTGGAATGTTGACTTTTAAGAGAGAGCGAAAGGTTTTTTTGTTTTTTGCTTTTTTTCCCCTCAAACAYTGATACCTGAAGGATGAGCAAAGCCACAGCTTTCAATATGGAAGCAAAGTTACTTGGCTAGAGAGCAACAATAAGTACACTTAGGAAAAAATCTGCATCTTGTTTTATAATTGTATTTGTCCAATCTGTAGTGTCAGAGGTTTCTGTTTGTTTCGCATACAAAAATAGGCCATATTACTCTAGTCTAACTTGGGAAGTATTGTTACAATTGGGTAAGGTGGAAGAGACAAAGACTTCTTGTGAAATTTCTATGAATCCATCTATCATCTTCAAATCACAGGGGAATAAACAAGAAAAACAGATCAATTAATAAGATAAGATGTCAAGATTAGACAGACATCAATGGAAATTATATTCTCTAAGCAAGGAGATAATCTGCTGTTATGATGAGAAAAGGAAATGTGGGAAGAGCATCTTTCTAACTGATCTTCTTCTCACGTCTTTGATGGTATGCAAAATGCTAAACAGGACCAGTAGCAGGCCAATTGTATACAGTTTAAACCTTTAGGATTAYTAAACTTCTACAGGTTTTGGAATTGTCAGTTCCAAACCAAAACAGTTTTCTACAGTTTTAAAGGAAAACAGAACAAAAAACAAATAACAAAAAATTTGAACTTTAGTTACTTTGTCAGACTGCTTTTGCTTGAGAATGTCATCTTAATTTTCACTATCGTACAGCACAATACCAGAAAACTTTTCCTAGCAAACTATTCAAGGAGGGCTTTCTAGTATTGTGTTAGTTCACTTTAATGTTTCGCTACTTGTTTACATGCACATTTTTCACTATATCAGTGAAAAGATCCTATTAAAATAAAACTATAAAGTTGGGCATTGAAGTTGTCTAGAAAGGAAGACTACTTAGCTGGTCCTGTTTCCAACTCTATCACTAACTCTCTGCATGACTTCAGAGAAAACACTTAGCTTCTCTAAACCTCCCTCTGTAATAGGGAAATTTACCTGTAAAATATTGGGATTCTGTGAAACACAAATTTTTAGAGTAGAAAAGGATTTGGAAATCTATGGGAACCAAACACTACATAAAACATCTCCCTTGATCCCTGTTTCATACTACACATCTGATAGCTCTAGCTCTTGTTCAAATCTAGACAGGCCTAGCATCATCTCCCTCAGATGCAGCTGTTTTGAGGAGAAAATATGAGCTTCAATGAGACTAAAATGTCGGAACTTACAGTCTGCGTATTTTACACATTATTTGCCAATTCTAAAGGTTTACTACAGATGAATTTCCTAGGCTATATAGCACATAGAGAGCTCAGTTTGCAGAATTCTTACGTTATTCTGGCTCCTAGTGCTCCTCAAAGAGTTAAAAAAACAAACAAGCCACAGGTGAGGGTGAGGGAAGAACTGTGTGAGCTAATGACTTCATCATGGGGGTATCTCCTCTCTGATATAGAGCTTTACGGATGCACACCTCCTATACTTCCATCATTAATTCATTCCCTAGTGCATCTCTTATGCAAAAAAAAAAAAAAGAAAAAAGAAAAAAAGAAAAAAAGAAAAAGAAAAAGAAAAAGAAAAGAAAAAAAAGACAAAGAAAAAAACCAGAAAAAGTTAAACCCGAATGAAAAGGTCAAAAAAGAAAAAGTCAAACCCTAAGAAAAAGTCAAGCCCTAAAGGTTCTCATTTGGAAACCAACACTCTGATGAACGCTSCTACAGTTGGTCTCCGTTTCCTTTGGTGGCCTCTTCAGAAAAACAGGAATTCAACTCTAGCCTCTACCACATTTCTGTATGAAAACACATAACCACAACTTGGTTAAACAAAACTTCACAAGAGTTTAACCTTGATGCATCCTGCATGATTCTGCCTTCAACGGCATTGACTTCTCAATGGCCATGGTACTAGAATAATACAACATGCTTGCTATTCATGATTATAGAGTCCAAAGTTTTCATGACCATTCCTAAACCTGCGCCTTAACTGCAGATTCTCTAGCCAGCTCTGCTCTGAACAACAGTTCAAGAAACATCATTACTATGCACAAGTGCTCTGAGGCTATTTATTTGAAATGTAGCAACTCCAAAAATCATTTGGGATAAAACGATGACAGGAACTACCAGACAGCAGTGAAGTAAAGCAAGGACCTAGGTGAGACAGAATTCCAATACCTGCTTGCTATGCTAAATAATCCCAGAAACAGCAGCAGTTTCAAAAGTTTCCCTACTGTGTTTGCTTCTTAACACAGAAAGAACTCCTAGTTCTCTTAGCCCAAAATTTCTGATTATTTACTGTATCTGATGCATCAGTTACATAACAGTCTAAAGCAACAGATCAAAACAATTTCAGCCAGATCTTCAGTGCTGTTTTAATCTGTGGAGGATTAAATTTTTCCTCCAGAAAAAGACTTCGCATAAGACTAAAATTTAATTGCAGCTTCAAACAGTAACTCTAAAAAGAGTTGTCTGGAGGTGTAAGAAAGAGCTACTAGACAGAAAAATAGTATAGAAATAAGTTTGTGAAAGAGAGGATATTAGGGCTAAGGGCTAACTTGATTTAGGGAAACACAGAAAATAGATGAAAGCAGACTTATATAGCAGAAGCTAGCAGAAAGGACAAAAGCTGAATCTTCAGTATTCTTCCCTCCAGGTACCATGCCCCCCTTCTGCTCAGCCTTCAATCCAGCCAATTTGCTCTGGCTCACGAAGCTGTTGCCCTTTCATCCCCACCCAACTCTGCTGGGTAGGACAAGAACTCCCTGCATTTCCCACCTCTGTCCCTTCTGTTCGAAGAAACCTTTCAAAGAAAAATTTGCCAGCACTTAATCTACACAATGCCTTGAAATGGATGTTTATAATGCTATGCAAAATATTCCTAAGTATATAAATTGCCCTAATGTCACAACGGTGCTGCACAAAGCTTGGCAGTCATATATAAACCGATATTTTCCATGAATKGTGTAATTTATTCTTAAATCCCTGCCCCCTACCTCCTTCAGCTGTTGCACTGTGCCATATCACTGCTTCGGAACAGCAGAGGGACCGGCATCGAAAGGACGTGGGAACCGTGACCTCACCCGAGGCAGCTCCCCCAGGACTGTGCCTCACGTTAAAGGTGGCTGCACGTGACACTGACCTAGATCGTCATTCAGCTCCACTTCACATTCACGTGGACGATAGAGCAGTCTGGCAGCCACCACCCTTTTCTCAATACAGATATAATTTGTAGCAGAATCTCAAACAAACAGTAATTCCTAAATAGCAACAGCAATTAGGTTGTTTTAAAGTAATCATGGAATTTTATCATATCATATAATTTCACTAAAAATTATACAAGATTTATACATATATTGTAGGCATACATAAATATGCAGTAGCATATGAAATTGTGTGTACATGTATATGAGTGCAGATTTAGTATCTTTTACAATTGTAGTTATTATTCTCTTAAGTCTAACACTGAATGGAAGGAATCAGACAGACAAGTGTTCATCAAGTGCAGATCATGATTTGACATTTCTGTAAGTACTATATTGAGTTCGCCAGCCCTTAGAGGCATTTTTAGGGAATATGAATTCCCTAAACATAATACGTATTGAGCAAGGATGCTGAAACTCAAACTGCGGTTTATTTCAATCAATATTTCTTTTTTGAAGCCAAGGGCTCTCATGTAGCGCTCATCTGACAGCCTTTGATGYGAACAGCATTAACAAACTTTGACATTTGGGTTGATTACTCTCTCTTACAAGCATGGGCCAGTCAGGCACTGACTAGTCCCTTCATTCGTACTATCTTGGTTGCAGCCCTTTCTAGCCCGCTCACTACCATCCAGTTTTATCTGCAACTTTCAGTGCACCAAATATACAGGATTAGAAAACCTGACACTAACACGATGTATGGTGCTACCAGCAGAACCTGTAAAAACTATAACTAGAATTAAAAGCAGTGACATGCTACTCATGTCTATACAATAATGCTTAAACGAGCATCAGTCTGTTTTATTTCAGTGTAGAGAAGCCACACATCTTTGGGCAGCATTGTTGCTTTCTCAAACGATCTGTATATGTAGTAACAAAGAAAACACCGTCCTGGAAGCAGCAGRGGGAAGGAAATGCACAGAGGAACACAATTCCCTCACAGCTCTCCTGTTGTTTTGAAGGTCCACATACCCTTGAGGTTGAATCAGATGTGCTATCTCACACTCCCAAGAGTATCATTACAAAACAAAGTTCTGCCCATCCCCTCTGCTCATCCCCAGGTTCAGTTATAATTAATGAGTACACAGCACTAGCTTGTTCCTCCACATGCAAMGCCAATGATGGGCCTGAAGGGATGACTACATCATTTATTACTCCATGATAAACATACTCACAAGATGCCCTTCATTTTTTAAAGGTTATCATGGACCACATCAAATGCTCTCCATCTCAAACTGTCTCCACGATCTTTTATCAATAAAAATACTCTATGGCTAACCTGAAAGTGTATAAACAATCTACTCAGGAAAAAAAAGGGTACATAAAAGCCAGCAATATCTTTGCAATCCTGTTACTATAGAATTCCTTTGAGAACAGGAATCTAACAAAAAAAAATCTTCACTAAAAGCTGTTAAYTCACTAAAATCATCATTCTGATGAGCTGAAATCTGGACATTCTATTTAGAACCATAACCCAAATTCTTCATTTGAATCATGTCAGTTCATATTGCTTTCAAATGAATTGGCATATTTTTGTAATTCAAAGTATGCTCCTATTACAAAAATGGATTCTGGCACTTCATGGAGTTTTTTTTTTTATCTGATACAATAAAACCATGAGTAATAGTGAGGAAATAATTTTTAAAAATGTAGCAGTGAGGATAACCACAATGCAACAGAGTAATAAGAATGCAACACTAAATGAGGTAGCATGCAATGTTCTGAAATGTGAACTATAACTCATTTACAGAGTTTAACACTTTTCCTTTTAAGATGCATCAGCTGTACTCAAACTCCAGGTGAATAACACCTCCCTTAAAGTTCTCCTAGTGAAATCAATGAACTATTCATGAAAAAATATGAACAAGAGTGGCAGAACTGGGCTTCACATCTGACAGTCACTGGGTAATTCCTTCACTTTCAAGTCTTTTAAATCAAATCTTTAATGATCATCTCTGTCCTTAGCCATGGTAAGCACCCAACAATAACAAACTGAAGCCTTCCAGCTCGTCAGAAGGCACTTCAACAAGGTTGTGACAAAGTTGCATCAATATCCAAAAAGTGGGTACAGGGCACAACGCACCTCACAAAGAGATAACAGAGCTGCAGGATAGCACAGGTTACAGCCAGACAGAATGCCACACTAATGCTGCACARTAAATCTTGGCAGATTTACCGGTGTTGTTCTGTTTTTATTTTCAACTAGGTAACGTAAGGGAGCTCCAGTCCTAAATCCATCTGGTTAGGTTAGGGCTATGCTGGGCCTGAGCTAGTAGAGGCAATGTGTTAGCTGGACTTAGGCTGGATTCAGCTCTACCTTAAAGTGATCAGTTGACTTTTAGATCAGAGTCAATTCTCCAGCAGCCRGCTGAAAGCACAAGCCTGTTTAGCTTGTATCGATGCTGGATGGATGCTTATGCATCTCTGCACAGATCTGCATCATAGCAGAAAGCAGACTAAAATAGCTCAAATGCCAAAGATGCACGTAAGTTACTGGAATAGTAACTTACATAAAAATGAAGACAAATTAGGCCGAACAATGTCAAGAGAAGTACTGAACTGTTGCTCTTATAGCAATTTGCAACTGTTAGTGGAGAACGTAAACACTGCCCGTGCTATTCTACAGGTATAGGCTCTGCAGAACAAAGACATCAACTTATTTGTTCAAAATCAAAAAGCAAGCAAGTACGCGTAAGGAAAAAAAAAAAAAAAAAAAAAAAAANAAAAAAAAAAAAAAAAAAAAAAAAAAAAAAGCTTATGTCCACAAGTCTGGATTCTGATTTTAGCCACAGGATTAATCTGACTAAAGAAGATAACAGACAGTAGGCAACAGGAAAAAAATAGACCTGACTAAATAAAGTAACAGAGTGAAAACTAGGGTTTCAGATTCTTTAGCTATCCCTGAACTTCAACACAACTTCTTTGTTGTTTTTGGATTAGCCAACTGTCAAATAATTTCTCCTGCTGTAGATGATTCTACACATTTCTGCTACATACAGTTACTACTTGGCATAAATTTAACTAGTCTATTTCCATGAAGTTTGTAATATAGGGAGAAGTAGAGTGACTAGATCAAACTTCTCTRTACAGCAGAGGCAAGGCTACCTGACTGTTGCCTAGGGAAAATTTAGTAACTCTACAGGATACAGTTAATTAAAAAAAAATGTATTTTTTTAAAACAATAGCAACTACACATTTCTTCTTTCATTAGATCAGCAATGCCTGGATTTTACCRCTCTTAAGCACTGCTGTTTTGTATTTTTTAAAAATACAACAGTACTAGGTGTTTGGCACCTAATTCTATACCTAAATCAAAGCAGAGACATTGTGAAACTCTTCCTCTAAAAAGTTTTTAATCTCAGTTGGGAAGAAAATGAGCATTAACTGCATACACTCCATAATCATTTATCACAATCATTTATATAAGACATAAAACTATCATAAAACATCATCTCAGCTGATCAGCAGCTTTATAAATTGGAATATCAAAAGATCACCCAGCTGCCTTTGTCAATCCTTGAAATAAAAATAATTAAAAWTTGCCTTAGAGAAAAATCTAGGATTTATCAAATGCATGAAAAATTTCTCAATACATTTCCAAACTTGGAGTTTTTAAAGTGTCTGTAGTAATATACTTTAACATAGAAAGCATTACTTCAATTTAATTGTTGCCAGGAGCACCATCTTTCATTCCCATTAAGACTAAAAGAGTTACTGAATAGCAAATTTTTGTAAATGAGCAAGAAGCTCCACACCCCCAGTTCCACCCCAGCAAGGGCTGATTGAGACATGAATTATTCCTCAAATATGGCTGACAAATCATTGTGAGCAATACTTCCATAATAAAATTGCTATGCTAAAAATGACCATGCCCTATRTGCAAGAGGAAAGTATGATAATAGTTTAAATGGTGCAATATAAAGCATACTTAATACAGATGACATTTGTCTCTTTTGTTAACTCTCTAGTGTCTGGATGTTGGTAGTTCACCACAGAATTTATTCTCACAGATTCTTATTTTCGAAACCACTGMAGCTCACAGACCTTCAGCAGTGAGAGTGGACAAAGTCTCAGCATGGAAAAGCAGAGAGACAGCTCTACCGAACGGGCAGCGCAGGCGGTATCTGTACAGGCACCCCACAAGGAGGTAATAGGGTAATAGCTGTACTAGCACTTTAACCTCTACAGTTAGTTAAACTCAGGGCAAAGCAAGCTGTTCATTATACAAAGGGAATTTTACCATGAAGTCGCAGGTGTTTATTCCATTAAAGTCTGCCTATTTATCAAAGATTCTAAACACCATTTTCTTGAACAGAAATATTTTTCCAGAATGACAATAACATAAAAGAACAAAACAGAACTTCTATTTTCCAGTTTCACTTGTCTACACTAGTCTAATTTTTAGATTGCTTTGTATTAAGTCAAAACTAAATCACTGCATTCCAGAAGGAAGAAAGGGGTGTTGCGAATTCAAATGGTTAATGTTGTTGCTCTCTGGGGTATTTTTTTTATGAAGTGAAAAGTACAAAAGAAACTAAAATAGAGTAGGAAAAGATAGCAGTATTTAGGTAACAATAGTTTTCTTTCAGTTGGTAATTAATCTAAAAACTAGATTAATGACAGCTTCAAGGTGGATAACATATTAGAAMTTTGTGTATGTAATGAATGAGCAGAAAGCACACAAAAAGAAGAAAAAGGAGAGGTGATTCTGCATCCATGAAAAGAAACCTGCAGCAGGAAGATGACGGCAATCAATRTTGGAGTCTTTTATGTCCCTTTGTTGTCTCCCTCCCTCCTGCTTTTCTCCATCTTTCAATAAAATAATTACAACTGTTCACTCTTCTCATTAATAATTCCAGGAGCTAGAAGCTGCAGAATAAGCAATGGTAGAAAAAWAATTCATAACTCATTTACAAAATACCCTCTTCTGTTCAGAATGGCCCATGTAGATCATAAGTGTTCTTGACAGTGTTTGAGCTTCAGCATCTCCRAGTAGCTTGACGACGGCTCTTGTACAGCCGGCACACGAGGAGCTGGACTGGACTGATGGGGACTAGCCCATTGCTCAGGTTCAGTCTATCACTCTTGATAGTAAATAGAACTTACAAAGCTTTGAAATRCAAACACACACTGTCATGCATTTAAACCTCAGCTGCTGTAAATATCCTGTAATACTAGGGATAAAATTCAGTGTTTCCACTAATGTTTCTTTAGTAAACTAAGGCTAAGAAACTATAGGACACGCGATTCAGTAAACAGAGCCCTGAGAGAAATGCTTGCAACAGCAAAATGTGTCAGAAATACAAAATTAGTCTTCCATCATGCAGTCATGCAGAAGGCATACATATTTTCTCTGTCTGCCCCCTAAAATCACTGGAAGCTTATACAAGTTTATTACTTTGCTCTCAAAGCAAATTAAGTTTGAGAGCATTCTCCATGATCTTTTAATTCTAATTCAAACTGATAGCAAAYTTTTGAGGTGGTTTAACAATGTTGCAAGACCAATTTTCTCAGGATTTTTTTGAGGGAGAATTTAAACAATTATTGGTRGGCTTTGGAGTTACCTAAGGCCCAGAAAAGTAACATAAGGAGATTTGGTCAAAAAGGATCATATAGCATCAAAGAACACCGACAAGAATATACTTTCCAGATTCTTAGTGAATAATGTATCTCTCTGGCTTCAGTGGCAGGCGAATTTCCTACTAAATACATAAAGCTGTAAGATTTTCCTTATTAATAAAATCCAGTTTCCACTGGATTAGTCCTGCACCCACCAGCATAGAAATAACAAGCCAAAGCTCACACAGTTAAACTAATATTAACAAGCTTCAAGGAAATCATGGAGGTGCCTACTGCTTTATTTTAACAGATTTAGATATATACCCCCATTGTACTGTAATGTTATACCATTCTTCCTTCCATGTTACTCTTTTGTCTGTTGTCTTAGAACCTTTATGTTTTGTATTCCATAGTAGGGATTATTTGTTTTGTTTTGTTTTTTAAAGTGACTGGCATTAAGCACATTAAAATTGCATGCCTTGCTTCTGTTTTTCAGGCAAAAGGATTTCTGGATCTTTAAAAGAACTCCAGGTAAAACGTGAATTATTGCCTCTGGGACATAAAGTCCCATTCAACAGCACAAAAGAAACAAATACACAAAATATTCAGYGATGATACACTTCAAAATGATCAGAATTTGACTGTTGGCTTGCAGCAAAGTCCCTATAGGGTTACAGCCAATGTAATCAGGTAGAGATCCCCTGTATTGTTGGCTTGTCGATATCARTTTGGACCACCTGCTGGTTCTTATTTATTTTTTCATCATTGATTCTGCATCTTTTCTGCCCATATCACACAGATAAATTCCTTCTAATGTGACAAGACCATGAAGATATATAGACATTTCTCAAGCAGCAACAAATTGCTGTTCTTGTTAGCAAGAATAGCTACAAATTCCATCTGCCATCCATCTACCCACTGGAAAGATGTTATGAGATAGATGCTRCTAAAGTGATCCATGGCTGCTGACACAGAAACGAATGCAAGTAATTTTAAGTTAAAATCAGAAAGTGTGGTAATAGTAGAAGCATGAGGGGGTTATTAAGTTACTATCATTTATCAGAAAAAGAGAAAATTAATTTAAAACATGTAACAGTCTCTAAAATTTTAAGGCCTGTATATCCCTAGTTAAGAATATCTATTAATTCATTAATAATATATATCTGGCATCATCTGGTAAGCAATGCTCAGCTTTTTTCCTCCAGAAATCGGGTCATATGGAATTATAGGAGAAACTTTATATACTAAAATGATTTAGCATCATGAGCTCTCCTGGACACTGCAGACTTTGTTACAATAATGGTTTTTAATTTTTATTTTATTAATACTGATATATTATGTTTAATATAAGCCAGGAACACTGATGGACCTCCATGTATCACGAAGATATGATCAGCACACAGCCACACAGCCAAAGTGTTCAACATCAGAGAGAAACAACCAGGGCAAAATTCAAGCGCACAAGCCTAGGGCCTTCTGTGCTGCTTTTACATTTCTTTTTGCATCTACTATGCTGCCAACGATCTTCACTTGCAGCTTCCCTGAACTACAGAGATGACTAAATATGACTGTCTAAAATTTTTAAGCAGTGTAGAAGAATACAGAGCCAAGGCTCAATGAGGTTTCATATTTCCAGCCCATATCACCTACCTCCAAGCAAGTAATATTTTTACCTCTTCTGGAAAGGCTTATAAGGGTTAAAACAGCCCACTGCACCATACTACCACACCCTCCAAAACAATAACAACAAAACAAAAAAAGACATAAAACACAAACATAAAAAATAAAAATTAACAAATCCCACAAAGAAACACAAAACCACAAATACCCACATTCTCTCTCAAGTTTGGAAGTCACAGGAGCAAGCAGTAAGGTTARACACTAAGGTTAAAGAACAAAATACATATATTGTTGGTGTGCAAATTACAATAGAAAAACTCAGTCAAATCTCATGCTTCCAGCCTAACATAACTAGCCTCCTGGAATCACAAAGAAATCATTTACTTCCACTCTCCAACTCCTTTTACAATTAGCAATGTGAAATTTAAGAGTTTAAGGGCTATGTTCTCTTTTTTCACTAAGTATTGAGAGTCAAGAAAGTCCAGTGGATTTAAGATGGACACTACACAAATTCAAGGCTGCTAGAGTCTTGTAAGTGGTTCTGTACCCCTGATCTTAAGATTTCAATTACTCTTCTGTCTCTTTCCCTCCCCATTTGCTCACATATGCTGTTCAACTGAATAGATTTTCTYCTCCTTTGTTTTTCCTGAATCATTTTTTTCTCTTCATTCTACTAAAACAGGTAGTTTGTTAAGACAGTCAACATCCTTCTTTACAGTATGTGTTCCCTAGCCACAGGATGCTGGTCCGAGACTGTATTTGTCGTACTGCAGCTCCTGCAGTTTCTACACAAACAGAACTCGTCCTAACAATTACCCTACTAGCAACCAAGGCAGCAAGAGGCTCCACGAAGGCATGCAGTCCAGCGCATGTCTGTAGAATTGTATTATTTCTTATCTCTTACTTTTAAGTCATTCTCACTTTCTAGAAGTCTGTGAAGAAAAGGGAAAAGAAACTAGACAGGAAAGAATCACTAGCAACATTATAGCTAAAAGCATTTGCATTATTTGCTTTTATATTTATTATTGTAAACATACCCGGTCAGCCAGTTTACTACTTGCACAAATACAGAAAAGAAATTTGGTAACAGTTATTGATCTCTGCAATCACCAAATATCTGACACTTCTCAAAGATTTCTGAACTGAAATCACTCAAACTGGTTATATATACATATATACATTATCCATACACACACACACACATATATATACACAGCACTACAGTGCAGCTCTTCTTACAGTGAGTTTTGAGCTTACCTGCTTCCCAGCCCAATATTAGTATCAAGGGCAAGCAACCATACCATAGCTCAGTGCAGGAGAACCTCAGTAAACTGCAAAATTTACAGCCATTAACAAGGTATATTGAAAAATGCTTCAGAGCAACSTGTAAGGACATTATACACATGCCATGCATCCATAGCTATATATGTACCAAAGGTCTTCAGACTAGCTTCTCCATGGATCAAAATCCTCTTAGTGGAAGGAATACATTAAGTGTGCTCTTGGAACAGACACTCCAGTTTAGTTTCACCCCTAAAAAAAAACTCTGAGCGCTCTAAGACCACTTCATGATGCAATCTAAAATGCAGTAAATGGKTATTATCAAGAGAGTCCTCATAGGCCTACTGGCATCATTGCCTAATTCCACTGCAGAAGTTATCTTATTAAATCTTGTGTCTGAAAAATAAAACGAATAAATTAATGTAAAATGAATAAAACTGAAAGGCAAGAGACTAGCAAAACACCTTCAATTTAATAACTAATCCCTTGACATAAAAAGAGGAGGGAAAAGAACAATCTAGAAAATAACACTTTTCTGTCTTAAATCTCTGGAGTCCTACAGTGAGAACAGAGAGCACTGTGAATGCAACACCTAGCACCACTTTTCTAACACAAAAAAAATAGATCTTTTTGAATTTTGAGAGTTTAAATAACTGAATTGAAATATATTCTGCCTTCCTGTGAAGCTTGTGAAATATATTCAGCTTCTTGTGTGAGTTGCACCTTGTAGCTATCACTAACTCTAAYGCAGAGGACACTCTTTATTTGCCAATCCAAAATGCCAATGCAGATCACACTGAGATAATTCTAGTATGACAGGGTCACAAAATCATTGGGAAGCTTTTCCCAGGATCATTTTTTAAATTCTATTTTAGTGCCAATAGCTTTTTTTCATGAATTTTGTAAGAATGGTTAGCTTCTAGGTTTGAAACATGCACCTAGGTCAGTTTAAGCATAGGACTTCATTTTGACCAGAAAGCCCTCAAACCACRAACTATGACGAACTATGCTGCAATATAGTCCAAAAAATTTTTGGAAAAACTCTGCAATTATTGTTACTATACTTTGGAAATGAGAGCCAAAAAAACATTTCAACTTTTAATTGACATTTTTACCAATGGATATTTTTATTAAAATACAACAATCATGCAAAAAAAGATTGTCTTAAGCCACTGAGAAGTGACATAAAAAGTACTATTAATCATTATTTTAATCAATAGAATCTTTTGGGAGGGGGAATTAATAAACATTCACAAAAACGACTTCAAAATGAGTTTTCTCTTTCTGGACGATTCCAACCAAGAGTAAAATCAGTACTGGAAAAATGAATTTATGAAGAGTCATTTTATAAACATTTTCACTAATGTGTCTCCCCTGATTATATCACTATATTAACCCGTAAGAGGAAAAAACGTTCACTGTGCACATATAATTCTTAGCCCAACCCAATAAAATGTTATATAAACAGCTTAGAACATAACAATGATATATCAATAATCAAAGAGTACCATCCTATCCTAGAAGGGAATTACTTCAGTTAGGTTGGGCAATATAATTTCTTTCCTTATCATAATCCTAAAATTAAAGATGACTCAACTGCAGTGATTTATTTAGGTCCTCAGAGGCAC
Organism: Rhea americana; assembly: GCF_003343005.1. Classification (NCBI taxonomy): domain Eukaryota; kingdom Metazoa; phylum Chordata; class Aves; order Rheiformes; family Rheidae; genus Rhea; species Rhea americana. Next base: position 3,578,931 of record NW_028186150.1, read on the forward strand.
TGTAATTAATTTAATAAAGACAACATAATACAGTGAGTTGAAAATAGTTACTGAAATGTAAGTTGTTATTAATAGATTAAAAAAATTGTTAACAAATGGAAAATGGAAAAGTCAGTTGCTGTTGTTTATAAATTCTAATATTAGTTATTATGTCAACAGGATGAAATAAAAATACTTTGCAGATATAAGGGAAGGAAATTACAAATTTGACTAAAATAAATCACAGTTTTTACACAGGAGTTCTTTCAAGATGAGGTTCTGGTAATACATTTGACAGCACTTTATGCCATCACCTTGACATACTGTTATTGGAAACAGTTTGTTACATTCCCATTTTGTCTGTGAAAAGACATTTTAATTGAAAAATCATTTGCCCATAAAATTATCATCATCAATTTACATGCTAAAAAAGGAACAGCATTATGACCATAAAACAATTTCTAAGTGTATGCGTTTTACCTACTAAGTCACTTTACATTATGCTGTGAACAGAATGATTAAAGCAGGTTAGCATTTTGTTGGCAAAGTAATTATGCTATTATACATTTCAGCCACAGAGATACTTACACAAGTTACTGCATTTATCTTGCTGACAGAACAGCTATACTAATCRGACAGAATGGATTTTATTTACTTGATGCAGTTCATTTAAACTACAAAATACTTTTAAACTTAAACTTTTTGTCATTAGAATAGTTTTATTTATTTTATTTTGGGGGTTTTTTTTTAGCTTTTATTAACAAATAATATTCTGTATGAGTAGTGATCAGAATTTTTAAATGAGTTTTAAATAAAATAAAGTACCTGCTAGAAGTAGGTCAGCTACACTGAACTTAGATGGCTAGACTGGGAAAACTGCACAGTAAGAGCCGGTGCAGCAGCCTTCTCTTCGGGGCTGAASTGTACTCACTAATGAGTTAGAAAAGGGAAAACAGAATTCTTTTTCAAGGGAAAGGGTTATGATGTTTCAACATAGCATAAAATACAGTCTGAATGAAAGCCTGGTGGTTCGCTTGCTCACTGCGCTGACCCTCATGAGCAGGGAGCAAACCAGGCAGAGCTGCGTCGCAACCCGCGCAAGCCTGGCTGAAAGCTGCCTTCTCCCAGGGCAGAGAATACAAGAGCTGCCAAGGCAGCCTGGCTCACGGACATCCCACGGAAGCCTCACCTGCGACTCCCGCAACAGAGAACCACCTATCCCACTCGCTCACGCTAGACTGGCATCAGCAAGCAGCTCTTGCTTTTGATCCCTGATACGWGTACGCCCACGTGACGACACCCAGACACACACGCTGACAACAGTTACACCAGCGGTAAGCAGCACGGGTATTTTTACACCTCGGTGGAGCGAGCAGGGGACGCCCCACTGTTCTCTGATTACGGGGCACTCTATGACTGCGGCATTTGGTTGAAGGTGCTGTAAGTGAATTAATTCTGTTGTTTACATTGGCAAATGTATGCAAATAGGTGAGACTGGACACTTATCTAAATTCATCAGCTAATGAAAATTTCAAGTCCATTTTCAGGGATTCTATCAACGCAAAAGTATCAGGAGCAAGAGACATTAGGAAGCCTGATTTGAGAGAGACACCTGTTCTGTGGTCTGCAGTTTGAAGGTGRGAGTACAGAAATGGCTGGTTCAGATTTCTGTAGCTGCTAAGAAATTTCACTAACATGCAGAAAAACACAAAACAGTGCTGAGGCCTTTACCCAAGTTCCACACTGCCTGCAGTACTACCATCTGCCAAACTTCTTGAGCGGATGAAAACTATTGCAATAATATATCTGGGATAACCATACGAGAAACTCCCTGGTCGGTTAAAATTATACTGAGGAATCAGGATCACTGAATGTGAAGAAATGCTCCAACGCAATTATTTAAAACTTAGTTTGTCTTTAGTTTCTAAAGGTGAGCATTAGCCAGACAAGGACAAGAGACAAATAAATGGTAATATATATTAAGTGTTTTTTTCAGTTTGAATCAAAACATATGCTGACTGAGCACAAAAAAGCACTGCAATTAGACCTTCATGGATAAAGTAAAAGTCATAATCTAAAAACAAACCAACAAAAAAACTTATTTAGAAAGGAAAGCAACTTCTTAAAGATATTYATGAATATACATTTAATTGTAATTTTTTATTTTGGAAATTGAGATTTTTATCGGCACATAATAGATTAACTATAGCTCTATATCAGAGTCAAAAGATTAAAGGTGAAATAAGTTTTTAACTATATTTCTAAAATCATGCATGTTTGAAAATCTAGTTTAATTTATTTTTTCACAGTATTAGAGATGACAAGGAGAGAAAGGCTCTGTAGTTCAAGGTAAAAACCAAACTTTTGTAGTTCAATGAATTAATTATTCTGAGTAAGACTGATGCTTTACTGAACACAGTGTGATTTTCACAAAAATATCCTATAGCTACTTTGATTTGTGGTAGTGCAACCAATTTCAAGATTTTGCAGAAAAGTAGCATAACTACAAAATTAAAACTTCTCAGAATTTAGGGAATATCTTCATTGGAAAAAAGCCTGCGATGAGTTGGATAGCTTACGGCATTATAAATATGACTTACAGAATCACAGACTAGTTAAGTTGAAAGCGGCCTCGGGAGATCRTCTAGACCAACCCAACACAAAAAATTATACCAGTAGTTGCAGTCAGAGAACTTAAAACAGCAATTACTTCTCCAGAGCACAAAAGATCAAAATCTGATTATTCAAGTATATGCATGTGCTAATGTAGACAGATACAGTATTCACACATCTTTACTTCTATCATGATTAAATACAACCAGCATTAAACAAAAAGAAACAAAAACACTTGCAGCTGCCATCCTCCTTTCATGACACTTTCATGCCATAAAGAAGCTGTTGGCTAAAGGAAAAAAAGAAAGAAGTGCTTCACCTTCATCACAGCTTTATTACATCAGCCATATAACTTTCTCAGAAGCACCAAAATTTGTTTAAAGTTACCAAGGGTTCTTTTTAATTATTATTATTTCTTGAAGCAACTAGTATGTTTGGATGACAAAAAACATGCACAAATAGAGAGGTAGGCACAGCAGCATATTCTTATTGGGTGTTCAACTCAATCTATAATCTGTGGGAACTGCACTTGTAGCAATACTATTCCTGTTAAAAGAGAAGAACTCACAAACCAGCTTAGTTCTGTAACTGCACAGCTTTTGATAAACTGGCAGCAGCATTACAACTTTCCAAACCCACTCYATTTTCATTAAATAGCTAATCTAAAATCCATCAACCAAAACAAACAGAATAACCGCACAGAATATGAATGTTTTACTTCCAACGTGGACCTCAAATTAGAACAAATCCAAAGTAATACCTCAGGTATGACTGACACACAGGGTAATTTTTCTCTGCTATGCTTTGTATAATCTTGAAGATGACATTGAAAAGTATCATAGGTTTGAGATCCTTTGCACACAAGTACAAATCTTTATATATCAAGAGACTCTGAACTAACAAATAGTCCAGAGGTCAAAGTTATACCTGCCAGCCATACACGCCAGTCACAGAATAGCCCATACACCAACAACCTCAAAAGAGATGATAGAGGGAAATATGCCGGCTGAATATGTGGATAAATAAGGAGAGAGTAATGAATTAATAAAGTGTTGTTGTTAAGATAGGATAATTCATTGAAACTGAAGCATTTCAGAGACAGCCTGACTTTAATGAACTCCAAGAGACACTTACTTGTCTTTTGAGCCACCCTGACACAAAAAAAATCTGGATCTTCAAAGATCTCCAGATCCAAAGCAGCTACCAAGCATAGATCATTGCCTTAGACCAAGGAATCAGAAATATGACAGTAACAAAATTGTAAAAAAAAAAATATATATATATATATATATATATATATATATTCTTTACAAAACAAAATTATCTTTCAAGGCAGACTTGTCTTTCACAGATTGAAGATAGCTTTCTCCAAGTCAAGAATGGAGTATATTATCTAACAACTGAGAAGGGAAAGGACAATTTTCTCTTCCCTTGTACGGTAGATCTAGCAACAACTGGATGCTATAGGACTAACAGCTAGTCACTTCTTAGTGACGCAATCAGAGCTTTGTAAACATACATATTCACCTGGAAATGCTACATCTACTTTAGGCTGTAGCTCAATAGCACCAAAATTTGCGATACTGTTGTGCTTAATCACAAACACTAGGACTCCTGTTAGGTTTCAACAATTCTTCACATCTATCAGAGCAAAGAAAGTTTTGCTGGGCCACTTCAGAGTGATGGTGTTACAAGAGAGGACAAGAAAGCTAAAGCAACTGGATCTAGGAAAATTATTTGCAGTAAAGCATTCACAGAGAATTTTCATGAGCAGATAAAACTGTCTTAATTGCCTCGTTGATAAAACCTATAAGGGGATATTTTGGAGTTACTCTCTTCCTGCATTTCATATTCAGGTTTCCCTAAACAACTTTCAAGTGTATGAGCTAAACGCTTGCTTCACTATGGGCACTCATGCACAGAACTTGATTATTAAAATGTTCAAGGGTGGAAAAGACACAATGAAATCATTTCTAAACTAAAACAAAAACACAAGCAGGTTTGTGGTGTATGTTCAGTCCTGGATGCTAACACCATTCCTATTCTAAATCTTAATTGATAACATATTTAGTATTCTAAATTCTAGAACTATTTCCTCCTTTGATCCACTTTTATTCAAAATTCACTAATAACTGTCTGAAAATAAGACTTTAGTAGAACTGTACAAGATAATAACGTATTTTTTCAGAGAAACATAAAGCATTTCTAAACCACATGACTTAGCCTGAGTTCCAGCAAAAGAAAGCTGTTTTTTCCCCTCTTAACATACATATTTGCTTGCAAACCTGAGAATATGAAATTAAGCCAGCACTGTAAGCTGCCCATTCCACACAGGTTAAATGTAACTGCCAAGTCCCCACTATTCTATGTTCCAACCTTTTTACTAACTCATTCGTTCCCTACAGTCCCATCATTCTTTGCCAGTTCGATGCAAGTTTAATCAYTCCCTCCATACAAATGCTCTGTTTTCTGCAGAGCTCAGCACATTTAGAGGATTCCACAATATCACCAGCTGTCTTGGAAGTATTATCTACAAAGAAACCACAAAGAGGCTGGAAAGGGGAAAGWCCAAGCTGTTGGCTGCCCAACTACACCATTAGAGGAAAACCTAGCAAGCAAAATACGCAAGAATCTCACTTATCAGTCCTCCCTAGATGACGCTAAGGCTTCTGAGCAAGACAGTCTCATTTTCACAGCAGTATACCAAGCTTGGAAGATACTCTAGCAAAGACTGGGGAGGCAATCTTAAGACTAAATAGTACTGCTTAAACCAACTCTAGATCACATCAGTAACTGCACAGACTACTCTGGCAGATTTTTTGTTATAAGATTCAGAAGGTCTCCTCAAAGTGGGCCCAGGCAGCAGCACGGACAGTGGCTGTAGCTACAGACAAGCAAATGGTACCTTTTATCCTCATCACTGCAGCAAAAGAGGAAGGGATTACCAAACTCCTCCAAGTTAAACTACYACCATGAAGGATGTTACATGCAAATTAAGTTTTAAGGGAAAAGTGATGGTACTGCTCTGGTCCTCTTACCACTTCATTTATTCTCTAGTTATGTTATTCAAAGGCAGATTACAGTCACAAAAACAAAACGAGCATACTTCTAGTGAAGCCTACTTGCACTTCATTAAAAAGAAAACATAGGATTACAGGATTATCAGGGCTTATCAAACATTAACACATTATCTCTACATAACTGTGTTCTTCACAGCTATGTTACTCTTTCTGATTGAATTTGAGTCATATTAACTCTAGAAATATGTCATTGTTTCTCACATCCTGGACTATCAGTCCTAGACCATTTAAACAATACAGTTCACTAGGAATATCAGATCTTGATCATCTGCTTCCCCATTTTTTCATGGCAATTTCCCAGTCAAAAAGAGAAGTATAAGAATAAACTATTTGACTTATCAGGACCCTCCTGTCACCTGAATTTTCTTCACTAGTAAATGAACCATGAAAGCCCTTCATGCAGAAAATTAAAAAAAAATAGATTGATGGACTAGGAAGTTTTCTAAATACCTCTTCCACATAAGTTGTTCAGYCAACAAGTAACCAAAGTTTTCTTTGGAAAACATTCTATTAAGAGCATGGAAAAGTTGTCCCTTTCATTGTTCTGGGCATCCAYACCACTGATCGCAAGTTCGGAAAGAGAAATGAACTCTGTGATTTGAGAGTTGCAGACTGCAGGCATCTCATGAACAGTGAGGTAGTGAACTGGCTCAAAGGACTTTGGTACTTTGTTCTAATTTTATATCTATCTTCATTAGACAAAAATATAAATTGCTAGTGGTCTCTCCATCTTTTTCATAAATGTTTAAGTCCTTACTAAATACAAGTGGCAACAATCATCTTCGTAGTAAAACTGTAAAGAGAAAGTTGCCTTTACCGGATAGTTTCTCATTTCCACCTTTGTGTGCATTCAAGGTAACTCTGACACTAATCAAAAATGGTCTGTCAGTCCATACTTTCATGGCAGACTGTCCTTCTCATTTCAAAACCACAAATATAATTGTAGGATGATTCCAGTAATTAAAAAAAAAGAAGAAGAGAGAGAGAACAAGTGTTTGGCTTAATTGGTCAATCACATCGCCCTAATGGCTTACACAACTATGATGGAAGCCTTTTGAAAAACTATTTTCTAATCGTTTGAATTTCTTGTGTTTTCTAGTCTTGTCTATAATGTTTGAAATAGGAGAAGATGAAACAGCTGAAGCCRTGCAATACCAATAACAAAGCCCAAAATACAACCAGAAAAGGATARACAATACGACCCTGAGAGGAAGAGAAAAAACAAGTAATAAGGCTTTTGGCAAAGTTCTGGCAAAACAAAAACTTTGGAGCCGAGAAYGTGCTTCCTACTGGTAGAATCTCACAGTGCTCGAAGTAGCAGGAAGATACAGAATTTTTGGAAAAAAACAACATACACAGAACACAAGAAAGCATTGTATCCAACACCAATTTTGGAACAAGAAAAATCTAAAAACTGGAACTTTGGCTAACAATTTCTGTCAAAAAGCTAACAAATTATATTGTAACATAATTCACAGAGATATAATTGTATCAGGTCCAGGTCATCTATTTATGATAGAGCACAGTGCCATAGCTAGAGCTTTAATAGCATTTTCAGTTCAACTTGAAACCTTATTTGTCAGCAGTTCCAGCAGGTTGCTACCAGAAAAGAAACACCTCATGCCTAAAACCAAAGCTGAAGTCCTGAATACAAAATTATTCCACCTTTTCTCATTCTCAGATTCAGCTATTAGATCACAGCAAGTGCAATTTATATATTACTGTCCTAACTTCAGATTACACTGGAAATTTAGAAGCACTAAAAGGTCTGAATACAAAAATTGTAAATTAATGCCTACCACTCCTGTCATGATCTGTTTTGCCCTAGAAACCTACAGTTACATGGATCTAATTTGTGAAAACATTTCCAAGCACTCCAGGTATACAATTTTTAATGTTATATTTGTCTCGTAAATGAATGTCCCAGCATACATTCCTTCATTATACTTCTAACAGGTTATGTTAGATTGCCATGTGGCTGCGATGAGGAGTTCCAAAAATTTGCRATTACAAAATCTTAATTACCTCTTTATAAACATGTTGCAGAAATATTGCAACAAAAGAAAAAATTGACAAGCAGCCTTCTAGATGAATTTATTTCTCCCCAACACATCTCTGTTAAGTTTTACTGTTTCTACTCAACAGACCCACCCATGCCTTAATAGTAAGATTCTTAAAATAGYGTTAGCACTTCCTTTATAAAAGTTTCAAATGAAAGTTCAATACCTGAGTCATCAGCTGATGTAAAATATCTTTTCTACCTGAAATCAATGGAGCAAGATTAATTCACTTCACTGAAAAAATATAACATATATCGTTTTAAAACAGGGTCTCCTGTCCTTGGGACTCCAGTCTTTTAGTATCCAGGTGTTCTCCACATTAAATATAGTGGTTGAGTATATGCACTTTTGTATGATTTGATGCATCAAGGTGACAAATATCAAGGAAGCAAGTAATAATAAGTAGCCACACACTGTAGCATCACTCATAAAATCTCTGCTTGGCAAAAAATATATTTTATTTAATTAAAATAAGAAGTCAAGCAGTACCCTCAAATGCAAAGGCAAAAAACATGAAGGAGTAAAGCATGGGATACTTCTATGTAGATGCTTAAAAGCTACGCCAAATCGTTCTTTATAAAAATGATTTGGAGTTTATTCATTCAATAAGCTATTTAATTATGAATAACACACACAATGTTAGAGCTGCGAAAAGCACAAATACACTTGGAGGCCTTAAAGGGTAAATACAATTATATACTATAATAAACCTAGCACAGATCTTTTCAGCCAATAGTTCAGAGCACTCAGATATGCTTTTGGAGAAGCATAAACAATGCAAAAACCTATAATTGCAATGTCAGTCATGGTGTCCAGACTGAATACCAAGTACAAAATCATATCTTACTTATTTCCACAGTACTCTGGGAAAATAAAAAACTACAAAGCTAGTTGCAGAAGCACAGTGTCCTCTRCTGGAGAAACTGGCTTGGATTTCTTACCTGTACATAAACAAAGAAAAACACACACACATACACACACAAAATAGCAACTCTCATAACCATAACTGAGCTAGACCAATCATTGTTACAAAAATTGTGCACACGCACAAAACAGGAGGAGACAGAACACCATTCTGGAGATACTGCTGCAGACACTCCTAACGCTTCCAATCCGATTAACAGCTCAATAGCCATTACTTTTATAACTAACCATAAGTGATCTTAAAACACTTTCCTTTCTCATGCATACTGTCATTATGGAAAMGGCTCAGTTGAACCATTTGTCAAAGCTAACTAAAAGGGTTCTGAGCAACAAGTATCCTTAATTTTTTTTTTTTAATCAAACTTCAGTTATAATATGTGCCATTTCTGAATGGAACTAAGACTCCAAGGCAACAACAGTCTTTGATTACTGGATATTACCAATTCAACTATAGATCTAAAGAAGCTGCAGCTTTCTCTGCTAGGAAAACAAATAAGGTAGCTCAATCTTAAAATTGAGGAACAAAAGAATTGTGTAAATAAATTTTTGATTTACAGTCAACAGTGCAAGGCAGTTAACTTTACTGAACAAAACAGTACACTACTATCAAAARTGTCTCTCCAAATCTAGTGGCAAATACTACATTTGAATGTCAAATATAAGATTAGATTGCGGGGGCGGYGGGAGGAAGGGATAAATATGTAGAAAAGTAATAAGATAACAGAAGCTTCAAACATTACTTCACAGATAATAAATAGTAGTTTTTGTATATAAATTAATTCACAAGTCATGTTTCTTATACACTGTGTCTATATTTTAAAATAAGATCAGTAAGAAATAACTCTTTTCAGATAGCAGATGTCTTCCTTTATATTTAAGCCAGATGAAACACAGTTAAGTTTTTGGTTTAGTTATGGAACATAACACTGGAGTAACCTCACAGCAGTGGTATTATGAAGTGAAACTACCTGTCTTCAYGGACATAATGTATAGAACTCTACCTACTAATTCAGGATGTTCTCTACGGAACTCCACATCACCTGAATGTGGAAAAACGTTCACGTTACAGAAGCTGTGTGGCAATCAATTAGTAGTGTGGACTAGTGTGCTTCTTCCCTCCTTCTCCTCACACATAATATCCAGACCTTAGCCAAAAAGTACTTAATCTGCTAAGATTTCTTTGTGTAAACCACAGTGAATTATGCCAGGACCTCCATACAACTCCTTCAGCTGCAGTTTTCACTATCCAACTGTAATAGAACAACAAGTGTGAAATTAYTGGAAAAATGTATGCAAGGAATTGCTGGCAGAAAAACAGTAAATGAACTACATATTTATTTCATGTGAATATTCATATGAATATTTATACAAATTCTGATATTTTAATATATATTTTATTTTATATATATACATATATATACACATACACTTAATAAATATATATATAATGTATATTTATATATTTATATTTAGCTCCTACAGTAAGTACTAATAATTATTCCTCAAATCCTCTCCTCATTTTTACCTGACTGGAAGTTTTTTTCTTATTAGAATCATAGTTTAATTATTTCCTATAAATATAGCGGAAAAACTAACAATATATACAAAAGTGAGTCTATGGCAATCAGCTCTACTAAATTAAATGCTGAGAGGCCAAATTAGCTCATGTGAGAGTCAAATCAAAGTGCTGAGAGCACTAAGTGATTTATCCAGTTCATATTTTTACGAGACAATATACTGCTAGTTTAAAATACATGATACAAATCAGGACAGATTATGGGATTTAAAATATTAGAAGTCTTACTGAACTATGTTGCTATCACTCTATATAATGAGGAAAGGCAACCTACACAAGAACTGAGAAGCTTAACTTTAACACATAGCAGATTAATCTGTAGAAGCTAGAGGTGTGGAAAATTCTGACTAGCTGAAAGGTTTATGAGCCAAGCACAGAATTTATAYGAACAGGAAATGCTCCAATGTTCCAGTTCTTTCCTACTTGGAGCACATTCAAATATGATGGGAACAAAGTAGAAGCTAACTTCACACTCACAAAAGCACAGCCAGCAAGTTGAGGTTCTGATTGTTCTCCAATATTCAGCACCTTTAAGACCATATCCTGAGTAGTGGTCTCTTTTGGGGCTCTCCATTAAAAGAAAGATGCTGACGAGCTGGAGTGAACCAAGCAGAGGGCCACCAAGGTGGTTAGAGGTCTGGAGCAAATGAGGTACACAGARGTGGAAGGACATGGCTTTGTACAGCCTGGAGAAGAAAAAGGCTAAGAGGATATAAATGCAGTAGGGTAGGGAGAGATGGTCAGGCAATAATCATAATTTGTAGAAAACAAAACTATGACCAAGTAAAAAGAAAATAAAACATTCTTCCTCATGAGGGCAATCAAACCCTGGAACCCAGAGAGGTTATGGAATCTCCATCCTTGAGAATACTCAAAACTCAGACTAGTCCCCGACCAACTTTATGCAATTCAAAGCTGTCCCTTCTGTCAGCTGGGAACCAGACCAGAAGACCTCCAGAGGTCCCCTGACTGACACAGTCTGAGAGCACCTTTAAACAAGTTCATCATTCAGTTAAAACAAAGGAAAAGAATAAAACTCAGTTTCACAATAAACGCAGTACAGAGTATATTAAGACTCAAGAGAAAAAAATAGAAATTCTAAATAAAGCTGGAGTTACATGAAGGTATCCAAGAAATTTTGGTGGATTTAGAAAATTATTCTTCACGCATACTGCAAAATTCAGGACAGAGCAAAAATCCTACTGAAAACCTGGACAGCTTAATTATTCAACTAAATCCTCACACCAGCAGGTGGTAAAAGAATCCAAAGTATGCTTTATTTTCAAGGCGGCACAGCTTAATGTCAWGAATTTCTAAGGATAGGCTAAATATGCCCTTTTGTATAAGTATTCCAATTAGTAACRGCCGTTAAATGAAAGGCAAGGAAGATTGTTCTAAAAAGTTTCTAAAGCACTATTTAAGGACAACCTTTCAAACACTTAGCAAGACAAGCTCCAGGAGCAAATTTAGCTGAAGAAGAAAAAGAGGGACACAAGACACAGCAAAATCCCATGAGCTACTCTGCTGTATTATTTTAAATTATTGTTTAATTATGAAAGCAATTACACCACAGATCTATTGGCTTGAATCAAGCTGTGGTTTACAGTTGGTCACAATCCAGTTATATCTTAATCGAGCCCCATTGTTTTCCCATGGATCACAGTTGTTGATGGTATAAGAGTCTTTCATGGGCCTAATAAAGAATCTGTAGCATTTGCCGCTTGCATTTTCAGCCCGCTAAGTTGACAAAACTCTTCTACCACTAAAATATTCTCTTGCATGCCATCCCACAAGTCAGTAAGACTAGACCATCAGTGAATGAATAAACTGAAATATAGGAAGTTCCACCTGAATATCAGGAAAAACTTCTTTACTATGAGGGTGACAGAGCACTGGAACAGGTTGCCCAGAGAGGTTGTGGAGTCTCCTGCTCTGAAAACATTCAAAACCTGCCTGGACGTGATCCTGTGCAACATGCTCTAGGCGATCCTGCTTGAGCGGGGGGGGGACTAGATGATCTCCAGAGGCCCCTTCCAACCTCAGCCATTCTGTGATTCTGTAATCCCTACCGCACCGTATTGTTTTATACTGTACAATTACCTTGGTAAGACTTACTGTATTGTACCATTTAATGATGTAGCATGCAGATTCTTGAACATTACTCAGTATACAACTCAAATTACGGTTAGTCATCTCAACATACAGGGCTACTTTCTTTTGAAACRCTACTGTGTTTTGTGATCAACTTCCTGCTAACTTTGGTAGGAACTGAATAAGGCTTTACACTCATTTGTACACGTTCTCTGAATACATGGAAGAACTTTACCTTTAGTTTTACAAAAGTTAAAACATACATTGAAATTATGTGATAGCTTCAGCCTTCTAGTTTAATCAAACCTCCCTGAAATGCAAACAAAACCCTCACTGGAACTGGCTCCCTTTCATCMGAAAGCTAAAGCTAAGGGAACATTGCTTTTCAATTACAGCTCCAGTTTACATATAAATAATCTTGGCAGGTCCTAGCAGAGGTGACTTTGCCAGAAAAACTGTGTCATGCTCTTCACATTGAACCTGCACAATCCTCGCAATGTGTGATYGCTCCACAGCAAGAGCATGAGAGCATTTTGGTTTAAATCTGCTGTTTCTGCCTTTAGCTTCTACCTCAGAATAGTCTATCTCTTCCTGTGCATACTAACAGACCTATACTTTGTATACAAGATAAGAAACAATAAGCATTAATAGAAAAAAAGAAACTTGTACTAGTATTTAGTTGAATTTTAAAAGAAATTGTTGCTCAAACAGAAATCAGTCTCACCAGAACCTGCACTGATTCATCTTTCAGCCTTAATTTTATATTAATTTTATTTTCCAAGTGTTTTCGAAGTACACATTTACTCACCAAAATGAAAACGTGTAAAACTGAAGATAATATTTAATGTCTCTCTATTTCTTCTGATTTACTTTCAGTCAAGGAAGTAAATATTTTCACAAAATAGTTTTTATCATATTTGATTACCCTCAGAATGTATTAAAGAGTCTAACTGACTACAGGGTAGAAATCAAAGCAGACGGTCTTCAACATTTTAACCTGCTTAGTTATGCAAATAAGTATGCTTGTTGGTACTTGCTAGCACTATTTGCACAAAGCGCAGGCCCTTACCAAATCTGCCTCTTCCCTCACAGTGACAGCTTCATTCAAAAATGTATTTTTTTTATTAATATTTATTTCCCTAGCCAACAAAGCACTTAAACATGGATTGGATAGTTTGATGGACATTAAGTAGCTGACTGAAAATGAAACATGTGGGAAACCACACATTAAGTACTGCACAGAACAGTACCAGGCTGATTACAAGGGGTAATGAACTCAAGAAGATCAAACACAAATTGCCTCAAACAGATTTTGYATCAATCCCTTAGAATAATGTTTTGTTTGTAAAATACTTAACGTTCCTCTGGAATATTCTGTCAATAATACTTTGCTCTTACTTCTGCTAACTTGAGATGCCATAGTCTAGAAAATCTTTTAAACCTAGTAAAAACACTTGCAACCTTCTCAAAGGTCACCTATACTATATAAATTGAGTATAGATAGYAACAGTAAATTCTTTTTATTGCTTTTTGTTGATATTGTGGCATTTTGATTAAGATAAATTACCCCATAGCTGAAGCATATTGATAGAAATGTTTCTTTATGACTTCCTGCTCTTTTAACAGTGCATGTTCAGTAATATTTAATTTGCAGTTTTCATGAATTCTAAGGGATCAGTGGGAAATTAGTTTAGACATCTTGTGTTTCTTTATGAGAAGAAAAAAACAAAAAATACGTCAGCCTTTCTGTAAGCTCCTGACATATAACATCTGTTTTAATAGATAGAAGTTGTAGAGATCTCATCCTTGCACTTCTCCACTTTAAAGGATGAAAATCATAGAAGGTAACAGTTGACAAAATTTTACGTCATGATCTCTATATTCAATGCTGGAAAAAATGCCATTTTTTGCATAGTAACCAGATCACAATTTATAAAACCACAAATGAGTAAGTCCATGTTCCAGGAGCAAATCCATACTCACAGATATATGGTGAGGTCACTGAAGATGAACATTTAGATCTTACATTAACATAAATGTAACTAACATTTTGATCATTTTAGGACAAAGATACTTACAACTTCTAATTCCAAAATATTCTCTCAATAACAGTAGTGGAAATCCAAACAAACTATTATCTGCATCCGGGTAATCTGGATTTATACACGTTTAACAAGCCAATACATAGGTTTGAACAGAAATATGAATTTAAATACACGCTCTCACACTTACAAGAAACGATTTTTCTCCTGTAGATTCTTTAACAAAACTGTTTATTCAGGGGTTTGTAGGGCCATTTTTTTTCTCCACTCAGCTTGCTCATTGTAGAAAAAATAGAATGGAAGGTACTGTATCAAGGATTTTTAAAATGCATGGAGAAGATTAAAATAACAAAGAATCAGACCAAATTTTTAATTAAGAAAATAGAAATAGTAGAAGGTGGAAAACATAGTGCATAGAGACTAGTATCTTTGTTATAGCTCTTTTTACTACAGAGTAGGTTGCTTAAACTTATCAACCAGAGAAGAATTAAGCAATAACAATGCTAGTCAGTGTTTTCAAAATGAACAAGAATCTCCTCACGGGACAGTGTGTCAGCCCGGACATCCCTGCTTATTTACTTAAACGCAGTCAGTTCACTCATGCAATAGCACTGCTTTAGAATAGCAGCATAACAGATTAATATTTACTCCAGAAAGTAGCCTTAAAGGTAAATTTTTTAGAAGAACACCACTCTCTTCCTTTGGCTCTTGGGAAGTATTCTCCACTCTGCAAGCAATTCCCCTCTGTAGACTGAGAGGGCCACAGAACTTCTGAAGTCCATTACCGGCTGCCTCATCCTCAACAGCCCCTGCTGGGGCCTGAGATGAACGTGCACATGTAGCCTGAGCTTTCCAGCACCCACCGGCCTTACAGCAGTCCCACTGGACACCTCGCCCCCAGCACACTCAGCACCTTCTCTCCCAGCTTCTAATGAGAAGCTATCCTAGAAAGAAGCTAACGTCCTTTCCCCTCAAAGATCCAGATGAACACTCCCACTTAGTTTTAACATCATCTCCGGAATACCTTTTGCTTTCTCAGCTTCTGAAACATGGTATATTTTTTTTAGTGGACAATTATCAGAATTCACATATTAACCCTGGTCATAAGCATGATCATGATGCACAGATTTCTCCTAAGTCTTCCTTTATAAAGGAAAATATCCTGCAGAGTAAATCACACCTCAACTAGTTTTTAGCAGTTAAACTACTACYTTTATACAGGAACATTTACAATGTAAGTTAGGGTCTGTGAATAGGTACACTGCAGCTTCAGAAGACATTATAACATAAATATCTCYGACTTTTTCATTGTTTGAATAAATGACTACAAGATAAGGGCTTTTGAGAGGTTACTGATTAAAGTGCCCTTTATTGTTAAAAGCGTAATTAAATAATACTTGAATTTATCACTCTCTTCAGGGAGTCCACACTCMTAAAGAAATTAGAAAATGGCATAGCCAGAAAGTCATCTAGTTAATAATACTTTTTAATTATTGCAGGTTGCCTGTGTAGCATTCACATTTGCAAGATTTCATTTTATTTAAAAAAAATTAAATTGCAGATCAAGTCATGGAGTTCTCCTCTCTTATGCATTGTCCAAAGTCTATTAAGCAAAATATAATTTAAAAACAGCATAGAGTTATAAATAGCCTGCTGTTTGGAATAGCCTGTCAGGCTGTTTCCAATTATACATGCTTAGCTAACAGCTCTCTAATTCTCACTTCTGATTCTACAGCTCCAAAAATGTTTACACTGGAAGTTACAAATTACTGTCTAATTATGTTGGCTAAATTGTTTCACCTAAAACATAAATAAAATATCTGTCCCTGCCATAAAAATAAAACATGGTGTCACCACTGGATGACTATAAAATTTAGTGCTAATATTCCAAACCGTAGAAGAAATAGTGCTTAATTACCACAGTGCTAAAATGCACACTACCAAGTTTATTATATTAAATAAGACTGTATTTATTAAGAGAGTATGTTGTTCTGAAATGTATTTTACTTGGAAAAATCAAAGTGGAATGGACAGCTCCCTTAAACTCCTCTCTCTGAATGTGCATGCTGTCACATTTTGATCTCTAGCCACGGAGAGGTGAGAGGAGATGCAAAGTGAGGTGAAGGCCTGCAGAGAACAGGACAGAAATAGWGTGGGACATGTCAGGGACATGAGAAGTGAGGGGAAAGAACACAGAAGCCAGAGAATCTGCATTCTTGCAATGACTCATTTCAGTTACTGAAACACGAGGCAAAAC
Organism: Rhea americana; assembly: GCF_003343005.1. NCBI lineage: Eukaryota > Metazoa > Chordata > Aves > Rheiformes > Rheidae > Rhea > Rhea americana. Next base: position 3,595,553 of record NW_028186150.1, read on the forward strand.
TGGASAGAGTCTAACTGGTACCAGAGACTGAAACTTCTCCATTCCTGCAGCGTCTCCTGAGCCTGCAGAGAACTGAGGCTCAGCAGAGGCTTTCTTCACTATTAAAAATAATAACCAGTTTTGCAATTAGCATGCATTACTTTACAATAGTGAATCGGATCTACTTGCTCACTTTCAACTTACTCCATTGTATAATACATGGATACTGACTGACGTTTTCACTGTTTTACAATGAATTTAGATATCTTAAGGCTGGCTTGGGCTCACTCAGCAAGTTTGATAGGGCTTCCAACCCCTTGTCTACTACTATTTTATTTTGACGTCTACAAAACATACTTCTAGAATGGAGGAGAACAGCCACAAATGGATACATCCACAAGCGATGCACAGGCAATAATCACCTTCTAAATTTTTTAAAATAATCTTTAGAAACCTATACAAGGTCAAGCTCATTTCCCTTCTGAAGTTCATTTTAGCAGGTACACTAGTGGCACAGGAGAGGCTGAACTGGAAAGGGAAGAAAAAGGGGAGTTGTGCAAGCTATCATTGAATTGTTTTACTATAAATCAGTATGCTCTGTGTAAGGAGGCAAGACCTTAGTGACCTGGCTGCACAGTTCTTACCTGCTGCTTTGAAAATTTCAGCCTTAAAACCAGAGCTTAAGGAGCACGCAAGCAGTAAAAACAAATGCACAGGATTCCCAGATCAAAGGGAAACAGACTTAAAAGTTGGCAAGTGGTACTTCCAAGGGCTCAGAGCATCTGAGTATAGAACTTTTTACTGTCCTCTACAGTGAAAGCATTTTACTTGCGACTTCCTCCTTTCCATTACATTATCTTTTAGGAAGAGTAAGGCAGACTGGCATAGGATGAATAATGTATATAAATCTTTTCTTTGCACTTGCAGTTTACAAGTGACCATCTGAAAAAGCAGATAACATATTTATGAAAAAGATGAATTGAAGTCCAATAGGATATTTCATGAAAAGTGGAATATTTGAGCTAATGAAAAAGCAATCTCACACCTAATCAATATCCTCGAGAAAAAGATCTAAAGATTCCCAAAAAGACAAAATAAGAAAAACATAYCAGAGTAATGTAATACTATATATATATGTATATGTATACACACACACACATATGTATGTATTTTATATATTTTTTATATATATATATATAAAATCACAAACTCTCAAATGTAAAAAACATTGGCTCATCTCTAACAAAACTAAAGATGCCCTAGAGGCAGGTTCCCTTGTTTSTAAGGCTCTGCTCTGTAGGCACCTGATTAAAGGCACTACCAGAGCTACCGCACTACACAAGACAGAACAATTCTTTATCAATATAATAGCTACCGATGGCAGCTAGAAAAAAAATATATAAATAATTTTTGCCCTTAATTTCTTGTAAAAATTCTCAATGAATGAGAGACAAAGAAGCTGAATCTCTACCCATCTGCATTTTCTTTCTTGCCTTCTTTTTAATTGCTTGCTTGCATATTTATGTATATCTTAGTGGAATTCTTAAAAAAATTAAGTTAAAAAAAATTAAGTCGTAATCTCTACACACTAGCAAAGTATGCAACTGTCTGTTTTTCCTTCAGGATCATTTTTTCTTGGTCTAACTAAATGTACCGCATCTACGCTTCACAGATTCAATATATTTCAGCTTAATTTAAAATTCCTATTTACAGTCTGCCACTTCATATCATGCTAGTATTGTCTCATGAGGATAAATATCCTAGGAAGTCACAACGTTCATACAAACTGCAGCAACTTAAGGTCCAGTCAGCACCTCTTACAGCCACCAAACTGTATGGCAACATGTGATTATGTAATAAATTTAAAGGTTTCCAGAATACATCAGAGAATTAATCATGTCAGCACTACTCTCCTAATCTTGTAAATATGCTTTGAAAAATCAGAGCTCTCTCCTAATTTCAAATTGTCCGTGGGAAAAAAAAATTATATGACTTGATATTCAGTATTAATTACATAGTATTTGTATAAAGAAAAAGAAATTAGGAAAAAAATGAATTCTATTTCAAAAGCAATAACCAAGTTTATAAGGATTAGGTATCAATTCTCACTGAATTGGCTTGAGATACCAAGCAAACCCTTGATTTGAAAAGGTTTTACCCTGAAGTACAACAAAGTGACCTTTTAAGGCAGAAATAATTACAAATATCTGTGCAAACATGTTGCAAAATATTTTTCTATTAATTTTAAAACTTCAAATTTTGACAGCTGAAAAACATTTAGTTAGTGAAATGCTCAAGCRTTGACAAATCTGTCAAATCTTGATACAACCAAAAGAAGAAAAACATGAATCTCTTTATCCAGCCACTGCTGTGTGTTCTTAAATGGTGACTTTTATATTCACTTTAGGTATGTTTTTCTGTTCTCAGGCTGATTAAAAATACTTCTGTAATTTTGCAGCATTTGAGGAGTACKCTTTCAGGATGGTATGCTGTCCTTTGGTCCTTACTCAACCAATATTCTACTTGCTCCATGAATTCCAACACTGGAATTTTTTTTATCAGATGGGTATGTAATGAGAAATCCAGCGTACTATGGATTATTTCTTGGAGGAACAACAAAGTCACCTTCACTAATACTGTAAAATCTTAAATGGAAAATTGTTGCTCACTGCTACACCTATGAAATAATTTCTGTAGAATAAACACATGGTGATCTTACCTTCCCTTGGAGAAGTTCATGGGACATGAAAAACTGAGACACTTTCTTCCATCTTCATATTAGGAGCTAAAACAAATATGAGAAATAGGATACTTTTTGGTTTTCTCCATAAGGAGATAAAATACAAGAACAGGTAGCCAACTGAGGTAATTAAGGCACTATCACTGAAGCTATTCAAGATAATGCATGGTGTGATTACTGCCATCTTTTACCTTACTTGATGGAAGAATTTGGATTACATTAGCTCAAAGGAACCTCTTAGTACCATCAGCAGTTGCTGCTCATATGCTAAGCAGAAATACTACTTAAGAAAGCCATACAGCATGAAATAAAGTGACTATTAAAAGTTGAACAATAACTATTGCAAAATCTCAAATTTTGGAGAATTATCAGTTTTGGAAAGAATTGTGTATTTCCTTTTAAGTTTTCACTTCTAATATTAGAGACACCTTGTCATTCTTTATAATTTGATCCAACACCACTGCCTGCTAATGCTTCCTAGAATAAGATGTTTTTTTCAGATACTTTTATCTCCAAAAATATTTGAAGAGAAAATTTCTAAAGTGTCTGCTTCTGGCTGAATTTGAGTTCACTGGGGCTTGGGGCAGGGATGGTTGACATTTTTATGTAAAACGACCCACAATATTCCAATAGTAAAGAGATTTGTTTCTTCATTTAAAAGGTTCTTCAGACTATTCCTCTGCAATGCTCTACAGCATCAGTTCATTGACAGGGGAAATGGTGATACAGAAGATACATTTTAAATCAGTACAGATTTTTGCCCGAAATCTGGTCACATTTATACACTTGGGGAAGATGCATTTCAGATGTGATTTTCAGACCTCTAGCTTCACTTTCTCACAGTTTTAATACATCTTTTATTCTCACCAAGCATTTGATACGCTCCATGCCCTTCCAGCATCTATATCTAGTAGAAGATGCACACACCAGCCACATAGCAAAAACTGCCTGTGCACTCTCTGTTTTAATTCCCAGACAGGTAACGTAAAGGCAACAGCTAACTAACTGAAAATCTAAAGGAACCAGATCCTCTTCCATTACAGAAAAACACTCTATTGAAAGTAAGCATGCAAAKGGGAGAGAAAGGAGTTTGTGAAAATACAGATAGCTGCTAAGCAGAATGAAACAACAAAAATTATATTCTCTGTTGTTCTCATTACCACAGACACAAAATATGAGGGGTGGGGAAACCTACTTACTAAAAATCTAATGAACAAACGAACATCGTGTAATAGATTACTGAAAGCTATCCCAGACCAAAACTGCAAGCAAATCGGARCCACATTATGGACGGTATTTACAAAAACATCTGTGTTGCTGTAACTCTTGTTCCAACTAAAATCAATGATAGAACATCAGTAATTCCAGTAAGACAAGCATTAAACATGAATACCGCATCCCTGTCCTCAGGGGCTGACGCTGAAAAGTTAAAACGCCACCCAGCCTTCCTGAATATGTTCTCTACACAATAGCTGACCTTCTCTATCCTTTCATTATTCTCTTTTTAAAAAAGAACCTGAAATAGCAGTTCCAATTTCCTCCAGGGCCCTATAAAATTTTTAAGATGTGTTGTCACATCTCAATACCTTAATTATTAATTTGGTCCCTCAACTGACCTATTTGGTGAGCTTCCCTCACCAGTACGAAGTTGTTTACAAGGCTGCAACTTCCAGCTTATAGATGATGCTTCACTATATTATAAAGATCTACTCCCTAAACACTTTCATATCACTCAGAAAATTAGCTGTCACACATAATTAGGTCAATTTAGCTTAATCTTCTGTTGAAAAGTGAACATGTTATTAACAATGAAAGCAAACATATGGAGCAGGTGACCTTGCTGCTGCCAAATAATGTGTTAACACAATCAGTATTTGGTAGAAATGGCCTTTTCCTGATAGTTTTTTTGGCCTATTGAACTACAGTGAGAGATAGATCATTTTCATTGGTTTTAAACTCATTGGGGTGGGGGGGTAGGGGGGGAAGGGGAGGACAACCCACAACTTCCCATACTTTGTTTTCCTATGTTCCAAAGGAGAGAGAAGCTAGGTAGGAACAGAGCAAGCGATCTTGTTATAAATCTCCATTCCCTGCACAAAAACCCATTACTTTATGTGCTGGAGCTGGAGATTCTCATACAAAGATTGCCATCTTTGAGGCACCACTTCCAAAACATTCTGTCTACTGGTCAGACCAAGGTTCCCCCACTAAATGAGGTTTTCAGCTTTTTGTAATTCAGCTAGAGAGTGAAGTGCCATGACCGTGGYGCTTCATTATACCACATGACCATAGTAGGTCCTAACCATCCTTTATATGTAAAATAATTCTGTTTTTCAAAAGCATGCAGTTGCTTTACTGATCTATGATTCACCTCTTTCTTACTAGGATAACACAAATCCTTAATCAGAAATCACTTCTGCTCTGAGAAATATCCTACCAGAGAATCTGTCAATTCTAACTTTAATATAAAGACCCTAAACTGGAAATCATGAGAGCTTCCATGGGGATTATTTTCATGTTCTTCTGTTCAGATTCCCCTCATTAATATAAGCCAGTGGAAATAAAACTACGTTGTTTCCAGAGTCATAAAATTTGTATTAGATATTAAAAAACTTTAACAGTTAAAACATTAAAAAACAATAATGTGCAAGCGTTACAAATTCCATTGTATCATGGCTCCCTTGAGACTCAAAAAGCCTCATTCCTCAGCTGAACAACTACAGAAGATGCTCTGTGAATTTACCAGCTAAAATGCTCAAACAATGAAGAGTTTAAAGAAAAAAAATCGTCTCTTACTTAGCACTACATAACTCAAGTCTGTGTACAGAAGTTCAATATTTATTAGCTACACATCTATAAGGATTACTTACTATCTCTTCAACAGATTAACTACAAAACTGGTACTTTCCACAAACAGACTTTTAGTTAGTCTCTGCCAAGATAATAAGCCCACCACTTCATAACAKAAATACATTATTAGCATTCATCTCATTGTATTTCCTGAATTTGTACTAGAGCTGACACCATAATGGAAGTTTAAACCCATTATCTGGTTCATGAATTTTTTTATTTCTCTCTTGATTCATACTTGGAACAGTCAATTCTCCCTGCTCGTGACAGGTGTCAGTGACAAATAGATGTGCCACATCAAGGAGGCAGCACTAAAACAGCATAATCATAAAAGAGTGGAAATGTAAGCAATTTCTCTGATGCTTCTTTTTTCAGATCGATCATCTGTTCATTGAGGTGCACTTCCAGAGGGAACTGGAAAAAACAGTGACCCCTCTCAGACTTTGCAAAAATCCACCAGAGTGCCACAAGCACAGCTTTCGAAGTTGCAGATGTCCTCACAGAGGGACATGCCCAGCTACTCCCTGGAGAATGATCTGGTTAGTTCTGTTGCTCCRAAGGCCTATTTTCCACCATCCTTTTCCTATGATGGAAAGCTTTGCTTCAGTAACTCTTTTCCATGGGTAGTAAGTGCAGTTAAATTCACAGGTTTATTTGCACTTTGATTTTTAACAAAATCACTCCAGCTGGTATTCAGATTGACTTTTTTATRGTGAACATTTTATTTTAGATTAATTGTGGATCATTTTTAATTTCACTGCTATCAATAGAACTCAATACTTCAGGAAGGAAAATTGTGCACTTCATCTGGTTAAGAAAATTTCCTTTGGTTTATGGTTTATTAAGCATTGCTTGAAAACACAGCCACTGCAGTTGAGTTCAGTGAACTGTAACTTTCCAGTGGTAGAGGCCTGCCTGTTGATGGAAGAAAGAGAAATATGTTCTCCTCACAAGTTCTTTCCCCCACTGCCCCAAAATGTTCCCTTTCTCTAATTGCCTTGCCTGAGTTCCTCCTTTCTTCTGGTCAAAATCTGCTTCTGAAGAAGGCAACACATTTTGGTGTTGTGACTAAGCTGTGTGTAATGCAAGGATGAAGAACAGCCAGCTCTGCACTGTGGAGAAATCATAGGGCCAATCTGAGTTCACTTGCAAAGTTGCAGGTTTCTGTCCATTTTTCTAGGTTTATTTTAACTTCATAATGTAATGCCAGTTCACACATGGCTATTTATGATCAGAAGATAATCAGTTGAAAATCAATAGGCTGCAGGGCTTCCTAATGCATTTCTGTCATCTTTATCAGTATAAAAAAGAAAATTCAGCCCAATTCAAAAAAATTTACTCCAATCAAAAATTTTTCCTGGGAGGGTCAGATACGCTACGTTTCTGGTCATTTTTTGTCGACAAGATAGTGACAAGAAACCTAACTAGATCAAGGATTAGTTCACACAGTCACGAACATAWGTTACCAGGTGATTTTAAAATGTTTTACTAAATCATTCAACAAACTGTTTATAAACCTAGTTTAAAGGTCAAATAAACATTTACAGTTTGCAATAAGCATGACATCTAACAAGAATTTTTTAAAACTATATGGTTGTTTTAAGATCRCAAACAAATCAAAGGGGTACTGTGACTCATATTTTCTTCCTCTTGTGGTAAATTCAGGAAGATAAACTTTTTTTTCCCAGCTATTACAAATAAACCCAACAGCAGCAAAACTAGACCCATTAGCCTCAAATTTCAAAATAAAACTTCATGCTGGAAAAATGAGGCTTTTTTTAAAAGCCATTTCTCCTCAAGAACTGGTTCCATGTGTTACCTCATTAGAATATTGTAATACAACATTTGTTTCTATGCGTCCACTGGGCTGGTGGTGAGAGGAAACAGAGATCATGGAGAGATCTTGAGAGAAATTAAGGAACATTTGTACTGCCTAATGAGAATATCCGACTTAAAATAGATTGACACCGCTAAAGGATATTAGATATCTAACATTAATTCTTTTCAGTTACTTATCTTTTTGTTTGCTGCTTTATTTAGAAAATCTAAATTTCCTTTATTTCCTCAGCACTAAGAACAGAGCCAACATATAATAATATTTCTACCAAATACTCTTCAAATAAATTGTAGTTCAGGGAATTTCTGAGCAAGAGATGATATCCAGAGGCATTTCTTTCCCATTAACTTTATCCAGTCACTTTTTGAACCCATATATCCACAGCTTCTAGTGGATTMTAGTTCTTAAGTTTGTAACAGGTTTTGTGAAAAATCTCCATTTCCTTTTGAATTTTGAATCTCCCCTTTCCTTTCCATTTGAAGGAAAAGATCTTACTTTCAAAGTAAATCAAAGAATTAGGCATTTACACTGCAAGTTTCTGCCTAAACCCAAACACATGCAAATCACTAACATAAAGCTACTACTTAGGAACTTTGCTCAAAACATTCCTTCAGAGGATTTCAACTCTAATGGCAGTGAAACATTCCCAGATCTCCACTTAACTCACTTCATTAGTATGACATAACACAGGCACACCAGTGGCTTTACTTTTGATAATATGACAATCTGAATGCAAGTACCGATCATCATCAGCATAAATGCCAAATAGCACTCTAGAGAATTCTTTTTAACATATTTTCCTAATTAGTCCATTATAGAGTGTTACGTGATTTACAAGGCTTATCCCAGACAATAGTTTCATAAAAATCCTGAAGAAACTATCAGTCAAAGGGATAAAATGACACACAGCTACTTCTATATACTTCTTCACTTTCTTGGAGTTGACTTTCAAATTAATGAGGCACAGATGAATGCATTGATAGTTTCATCTTTTGAAGCTCATACTCAGTCAGTATTCTTTAGAGATTGTGGATTTTCCTCCTAGAACAATTCAGCTGGATGGAACAATTTTGTATCTTCCTTGAAGGGGAATCTTGCAAGAAAGTACAACCCCCAGCAAAGACATAGCCTTGTTAGGCTTCCCCAACTGGCCCCTGGATAGGGAATGGGAGTAGATACCAGGGAAACAGGAGGAAACTTTGGAAAGGACATCATACTGAAGGTCACTAATCTTACATTAACCAGCTCCAGAGTAGTTACCAAAGTCTGACAGTAATATATGGTTTATTAAACATAAACTAACTTGTGCTGAAAACATACAAAAATATGTACCACAGATATCTTAAGGCTATGTGAAAATCTAAATAGTATTCCAATAGACTAAATAGGTTTAGGAATTTTAAACTGCAATGTAAGGGTATAAGGATGATACTTTTGTRGTAATTTATTATCAAAAAAGAAGTGACAGGAAGTAAGGTAGGCCCTCCCTGTGTTATCAYTTGGTCTTCCTAAGTAGGCTTGGATACCAATCCAGGGCCTGTTTCCAAATAAATGTAAGCAAATAATGTCAACATAAATTCATTTAAAAGCTAAGAAATCAGGACAGACTAGGTTCTCTCAGACTCCTACTTGCTGATAAGTTTCCTAAGTAYGCCTACTCAAAAGTGTTTTGCTTGTGGACATATATATGACTATTCCCTTCCTGAAAATCCAACTGTGCTATGTCAGTTGTCTAAGAGAGGGGAACTTTTGTTCAAATCAGACCTACAATACTCGATATCATGCATATGACTCATAAAGGAGATATATATTTAAAAATTCAGCACTGTACTGTTAAATTTATCAAAAGCACTGAGATACCTAAATTATCAATTCCTAGATGAGACAATACCTCATACAAGTTTCATATATAATACTCATTTATATATTAGTCGTGACTGTTTACTTTTGGTGTAAAATATTGAATTTCAATAAAAGTCAGCACATGAATGACAAGATATGCCAACACAACTATTAATATAATGCAAAAGGTCAACAGAAAACCTGCTGCATCTCTATACAATGACATAGGATTGTTATACATAGGTGCCACTGTCGATCAAACTATCAGAACACAGAAAATTACCCAAAAAATTAGACTTCACTTAGTTTCCTAAGGATTAGGAAACTATTATAGGGAGATGGTTTCTACTAGATAACTGAGATTTAATGTTTCTAGCACATCTAGAAATCTAGGCAGAATAAAATCCCTAAAGGAAATACCAAATAACAGAATTTAATATAAGCATATGAGAATGAGAGAGAGAAGGTAAGAGAAAGGATCACAGTATGTAAAAATCCAACAGCTTAATCTGCAAACATCACCCTGTCAAACTTGCTGTGGTTTATTGGAATAATGAAAGTAAGTCATGAAGTTTAATGTAATAAAGGCATTTTTTCCTCAAAAGCCCACTGAAAATTTCATCAATCCAGAAGAGTTCTGTAACTTGGACAGTAAGCCAACCTGCCTCCAGCTATTGCTACCCATTTCTGATTTAACAGAAATCTGATTTATTTCTAAAGTCTATATTCTACTTTAAATCTCTCCCTGCTTACGTTTTTTTAACCTGGGAAGGTAAATCTTTTACTCATTCTCTGTCCCATGTATGGACTACAGTCAAATTTGTTTAATATCTCTTATTTAAAAAAGAAAATATGAAGTCTTGTGGGTTTTATACTAGCACAACAGCCTTGCCTTTTCCAGCTGACCTATATCAGTATTCTTTGGAATAGGATTTCCATTTTAAATCTAAATATTCATTGTTACATTTATTATCCACATAAGTTTCATGGATTTCTTATTATTGTAATTCAAATTCCCCTCTTGTACCTGTATTACATTGCTCTTTATTTGCTCACTGCATTGTGTTCACAATTTTAAAGTAAAATTATTTTTATCTGATAATGTAAGGATCTAGTTTCTTTTGAATGTTTTTTTTTTTTTAATCTTGATTGCCCAATCATATCTGGGAGTCAACCGAGTATAAAAAAGGGCTTGTTTTAACTGGATTTATTGAAGAAGAGTGGAGAAAAAACTGTGCCAAACAACAACCATAAGACTTTCACAAAAATAATCTAAGATTTCAGCAAAGTGAATTCAGGAAGTGAAAGTATTTCCAGATAGACAAGATTTTCATGTTCAGTTTGACAAGCCTCTATTATGAAAATACTGTTTAATTAATATTTGCAAAGCATGATCAAGTTGAACAGTGCCACTTTAGCAAGATGGAACAGAGATTTAAATATGGATATTGTGTCATATTCCTGAAATACAAGCCCTTGGTGAAGCTGAAGTCTAAAGTAAGCCTAAAAGTTTCTGTTTTCAGAAACCATCAGAGCAGAAATCTGAGAATTAAAATCTCCTGTGCATTTTTACAATCTACTGCTTATGCYCCTTAATCCTATATTTAGCCTTTGCTTAGAGCCTGAACTCAACTCTAACTAACTATCATTCAGATGTTAACACCACCTTTTTAGTAATGTTTTAATATTAAACACTCCTCTTCTTCAAGGCTATTCCTTCGGACTGTGGCCCCTCTCTCACTTCTGGTCTCTGCCTCCCCACTTGCTCAGTGTTTGTAAGACTCTTGCTCCTTCCCTGGCAGATTCTCTGCACTCCCTTTGCCTGCTCCCTCYCCCTCTGCTCTCTGGCAGCTCCTTTTCTCTCGCTGTAGCGCTGCGTTATCTCACCTAAAACACAGATTCAACAGGCACTTTTACACTGATCATAGATCTACTATCTAAGTCCAGAACTGTTTCCTTTGCTCCAGATCAACTCTTCCCATGAATATGTAACTTGTGTCAGCTCAAACTCCACTTGACTAAACCAAAGGTTTTATCCTGTCACCTCCTGCTAGTTAAAATGAACACTGTCACACTCCGGGGAGCAGAAGGAATAAACATTGTTTACAGTAGTTACATATCCTTGAAGTCTACAGAAGTATTTTTAATAATACCTTTCAATAGAAGATCATGTTAAACAAAGGCCAGGATGAAAATATTAAGTGCTAACTTCAAAAATGACGACAATCTTTTAATATACAGGGAAAAGGTATTAGAATTCCACAAAGACATTATTATAACACTACTAAATTTGGCAGACTGGCCATCAACAGCAGTATCTAAGTAATTTGCCACTCTGTAAGACTTGTTTTCCACTAATTTAAAGAAGGCCATAAAAGGTTAAAGTTTTCTCATTGATGATTAATGCCATATATTAAGGATATGTTATAGAAGGAGCATTGCATGCAATGTCAGATAACACTGGGCTGTAACTAACTTTGCTAATATAAATTTGTGTCTGGTTGTGAATACAACCTCTTGAAGGTTAATGGGGTATTATGGAGTATTATTGTGTTGTCTTTTGCATTCAAAAATTGGTAGGTGAAACAAAAGTAATCATTAGAATTTAACCTTGGACTTTTAATAAGAAAAGCTATAGGGAGGAAAGAAAAATATATCATTAATCAAAATCAGGAATGATAAATGACAGAAGTGATTTTTTTTCAAATGCATCCTATAAACTTTTATCTCAGTTGATCTTCATGTTTCACAGTAGCAATGTAGCTATATCATCTTAAAAATTAATGTTAGCTTTATAATAATCCTAGTAATTGTCAAATATAAACATCAAGAAAATCTTAGAATTTAAACCAATTATTTAAATGTTGATATCAAATCTCTCTCCAACTATGCTAACAGACCTTTAATTTAATTCTGTGTTACATAACATCAGATRATAAGATTCAAGATAAAAGCTATCTCCTCAACGTTGTTTTTATAATCCAAATCATACTATAAATGTCCACGAATTTCTACTGGTTTCAGATCAACTGAGAGTATGCAATACTAACAAAATAACTAGAATTTCTAAACTGAAATACTAGAAATACGCATCTTTAACATACAGCCATTTCTGCATTTTACAAGTATCGCTATCAAATCAGCGATCACTGTCAAGGGGGTAGAGGGGAGCAAATTGGACATTTCTCCCAGGACTTTCTCCTATATGACTTCTTAACATAGTTTTTTTTAATCATTTGAACTTTGTCAAGTATAACATTATATTTTATGCACAAAGATATAATAAAGCCTTTGTTCAAATAGTCTAATTTGTGTTCCTGAATATTTTCCACATCTCACCTACATTCCTTTCTTTTCATACATGCATTTCTAGTATTAACTTCATTTCATGCTTCCCCTCCTTTGAAAGACATAATTTTTCCCTAAGCAACAAATAAAGATAAATAAAAAACAGAGAAATATGTTTCCTTGTCATATCACCTGCTCTTTCCCAGAAAAGCTTTCTAATTTAACACCCTTTATCAGCTCTCCTTGCAAGTTCTATTCCCACTGTATCACGCGTGCAGAGCAAACGGATCGCCTGCTGGTCGGCGGCAGCGGGCAGGGTTACACGCGTTTGCTACGCGCAGGGCAGGCCGTGCAGCCTTCCGAGCCCAGCCCTTCTCTGGGTGCACATAGCTCCACGTGGCGTCACTGGTGGGCTTGAGCAAGCAAGGAATGGAAAAATCAGCTTTACTTTCTGGGCTGGTTAATAACAACCTGGCCTCTAGAAGCTTCCAGTAATAGAAGCCAGATCCAATACAATAGTCAGATTTTAAGACTATTTTGTATAGCACCTAGTGTATTCTCATTCAGCTCATCTGTCTTACCTAATTGTCTATCCTGCAAGAATCCAATGCAGTAAATATCTCGTTTCTTCCAGTCTGGTTCTAACATCTGCCATAAATTCATTCATATTGGCAAAAAAATGATGCTTAAAGATATATGATTCCTTGGAAATTTCCTTCCAAATGTAGAATCATTTTTGTTACTCCAAAAAGTCACTTTCCATTTGCCAACACACACACTGCAATATTCACTGGACGCTGCTCTAGCACCTACACTGTAAAATACGTTATCACTGGGATCATCCTTTCCCTCTATTTTTTTAAACTGCTTTTATTTTATAGTTTTGAAGATATATAATGAAGATAGGACTAAACTATATACTTTCAGCTTGAAGGATTCCTTCTAGAAAGAAAAAGGGAAATGTGTATATTAAAGAGTTCACAGAGGACCAAAGAAAAATCATACCCTCAAGAACTTCACTAATCTTGAACCAATTTTTGCTTTTAAAATACTCCAAAATATAAATAAATAAGTTTGAATGCCATTTTGAAAATAAACAAGTAAGTGTCCTCTCATCATGCTCAGCTCAAATGGAAGCATTATGCAAGGATAACGTTCGGTTGCTGTGCAAACCAAAGGTACAAYTCCAAGCATGGCTAGCACTTATGAAGTGAGGGGGGAGGGGGAAATATCTGAAAAGAATGATTTTATTCCTAGCATTCCACTGAGTAGTCGCAAAAAAGCTTAACTTGCTTACAATGACTTTTTATTGAAAAAGATCTGTAAGGACACAAATAAAAATCTTACTTTGTACTCAGAAACTTTAGAAATAGCCTCTGTTTCTCCCAGATTTTTGTTTTGTTTTTACTGACTCAATGTCATCAAGTTATTTAAGACAGCCCTAGACTCAGTTAAGACAAAGATTTACTTCTAGGGAACAGTAGCAATAGAAATGCTCACCTATAGCCTGTTTCCTAGAGCCATTACCACCTCTCAGGAATCAGCACCTACCTGTAACATCAAGCTGTTTGATCAAACCTCTGTCCCGCTGTTCCATGCCAACTCTTGGACTAGCCAGCAGGCAATTTAGAAGGCAAGGCTAGTGAAAAGCTTGCCAGCAAAGGAGATACAGTCTTTTGTGGGAAACATCCTGGTTCCCGCACTTTCAAGGGAGGATAGACTACATTAGTACGTYCACCTCTAGGTTGCATAACAATCTTCCACCTCCTTAGAGACTTGATTTCTTTCCGGATGGTTTCTGCCAGCAAGTAACTCTGAAATTCTGTTAAAATTATTTCATTTATTTTTGAGCTGTGTAAGGTACAGTACTTATAGTGAGGTGCATAATACAACGATCCTTTTTCAGCACTAGAATACGGCAAAAAAGGAACATAATACAATACAGATATCAACGAGTGCTCACATTTTGCAGAATTTTGTTAATTCTTTCTCTTAAAAAAGAAAAAAAAGAGAGATTTACGTACACTTCAAAACATGTCAGCACTGCTTAGGTTTAAGCCACTGAGTACATCTAAGTTAATAACACAGAAGAACTAATAACTTATCAGAATTACCAAGTCTGCACTTCAGAGTTTAAAGTTTCTAGTTCAAAATACGCAGAACAGATCTGCTCCAGGCTCTCCCCCTATTTGCTCCATTACTGTTTCACTCTTCTTCAGTTGTAAAATGAGAGAAAAAAAAAATACTGCTGTTGAACCACAACAAACAGCTCCACAAATACCATGCTAACACTTCAAGGGAAGTCAAGTAATTTCCTGTCTTGTGATAACAGAAATAAGGGTAGATTAGTAGTATTTGGTGCATTCATCACTAACCTAAATCCACATGCATCCAAACTGAACAGAAGATAACCATTTACCATGCCTGTTTGAGACTAGGCTAGGAAAAATAATGTACTCTTCAATTTTTACAGCTTGCTTCAAATTTTTAATCCAGCAGTGAAATATTGTTATAAAAYCTTTGTTAGTTTTAAATTATTAAATAATAATCAAATGTAGGTTGCTGTGAGCATAATTTGACCATTAGCATGTAGTTCTTGCTCTCACAGTTGATCTCAACTTCAGCTTTAGTGGAGATCTCTGAACAATTTCCTGTTACCTTATAATGGCTTTCACTAAATGCTTATCTGCATCCAACAGATTGCTCTGCTTGAATATACTGTGCTGCGAGAGAAGGAAATAACTGAAGGATTGTCACCATAAACTAATTATTTATGGTTGGAAATGTCACAGACCCTTGCAACTTGTTGAAGCATAAAATTTGACCTGCCTTTAACTTGTTAGAGTCTAATGAGATTTCAAGTAATAACAGCACATCCCAGTGGTTTCTCTGATATTGTTTTAATCGGATTTCATTTGTTCTTTTCTGATAGGCTTCCAAGAAAATGTTGTATATTGCACACCTCATCTTAAAAATAGCCTCTACCTGCTGATGACCCACAAAAACAGCTTATAGTGAAAATTCCCGAAGCAGAAAATACTCTATGGATGCCATTTGCTAATCTCTGTTTTATGCTCCATAGACCTAGAAGAGTCCTTTTCCAGCAAGTCCAATGTTTCCTTCCACTATGGTATTATCCTTTTGTGTCTTTCAAGACGAAAAATAACAAAAGCTAATTTTACTAGATTTACATCAATACACTTAAGACCAAACACACACACATTGCAGAACAATGTCAAGGGAAAAAAACAACCCCAAAAAATGGTTGTTGAAAGAAGTATGAAAAAAAACACATATATGGAGCAGAAAATTGTTCTACATAAAAATCTTCCCAAATCTAACCCACTATCTTGTGGGAAAAACCTAGAGGCACATCAGCTGCTTGCTCAGTTCCTCAAAGTTGCATGTTCGAGTGAAGGCTATAGTGTCACAGATGTCATGCCAAAAGGGTTTCTCCACATTCAGCTGTTACCTTTTTTTCAACTATGCAGCAAGCTGACTTTGCCCAGAATAATTTCAGTGAATATACAGAAAACATGTATGCAGAAAACCAGTTAAGTCTTCCAAGTGCATAGATAATTACATCAGTGTTTCTAGATCAATCTTTTCAGTCAAATTCTTTCGATATCCATGCAAACGTCTCTATCTTTTCTTGTACAATGCTGAAATGGATACCAAAAAAATTAGCATATATACATGTCAATCTTTCGTACGTTTGAAGAAAGCTTGTTAAAAATGAAAAATCCAAAGTAGTAGCCTTTTTGATGTTGCCAGTGTGCCAATGATTTTGAAATTAAATTTAAAAAAATTAAAATAAAAAAGAGGTTCAAAACAGACCTACCTCACATGAGCATGACCTAGCTTTCCCACACAGCTTTGCCAACACACTCAGCCACTGCTCTTTGATTTCTAACATGTGCATCCAGGCATTCTCCAAACAACAACTTATTTCCATTACAAGAGTTGTATAAAACCATTAAACATGAAGAGAGATAAAAGCTCTCTTCTCATGGAATTTTAAATTTTGTCCCAGTGTGCTAAATGGATTAAATTTATTCTGGCAGACAAAGCCTACAAATGTTGTTGCAACTCGGTCCCCTCAGTATCACACTATCAGTTGTACTTAAGTTAAAAGGCAATTCACAAATCCTGTTTGTATAAGAAAGTCAACAACAGAATCTAATCATCAAACTAAATGGTTTACTATCCCTGTGAAATGGCAGTATAAAGGTAAAATACGTGTGTCTTGAAAGACGGAGGCATTCAAAGTTGTTAGGACACACAGTAACTGTATCTTTTGCTGTGGGAGAGGAGGACTCTGAAATTAGCATTCACTTCATCCAAATGGTGTAAACATTTCATGGTTTGAAATCTGAAAATTCATTCAATTTTTAATGGTTTCTGTGCAGGCTATTTTTAAAAGTAGCAGATGAAGCCAATGTCTCATTCAAAAAACTTTGCCCACTGTTTCCATCACATGTCATTGGTTTTAACTGCACTTTGGTTTTAACCTCTTAGCTTTAATGACATTTGAACGTATTTCCGTTTAAATGGTGAAAAGGTGTAACTTCTCATATTGTAGTATCAGTTGGTTAATTGTACATATTCACCATTTGATCATTTTAGCTCACCATCCTTTAATTTGAGCTCAGGTTCATTTTCATATTATAAAGATATGATGAAAACCTCCAAGCTGATAAAAATAATGCTGCCTCCATCTCAGAGCTGAGAGTTGGCCATAGAATAATCACATAAGAAAAGATGTATCCTTAGAAACCATAGGAATAGAGGTCTYTGGAATCTAGGAGACACTAGGAGATACAATAATAGAGCAGTCTATCTCAGACACAGAAGTCAAGCTCCTTCACTATGTAGAAGAGCTAAACACTCTGGAGGCCAAAAAACAACAACAACAACAAAAAAAAAACAGACACACACACACACACATCTACAGGAAGAAAAGAGTAAGAATAAACTCTGTAAGAAATGGCCTATCCTCCAAACAGACAGCAGAGTTCTAGAGAAACCTGAGACTAAAAGAGCAGCCTGAATGAAGGCGGTAGAAATCTGGGAAGTTCCCTCTTTGGCAYATGATCTTGCAAGAGAAGCCACATACTTGCACTATCAGTGACAACCAAAGGATCAGAGAACATTTTTTTTGCTACCTCTGTATTCAAAGCATATTCTGAAGAAAAATGTACATTAAGCACTTGCAACACTAGAAAATTCTCTTTCCCACCATGCCAGTAGAAAAATTATACTTTTAGATATCTAACAGATCTAGAACTGCCACCTGAGTCCTATCTATCCTCCACCGATAAAGCCTGGCCATAAAAAGAAATAACTGACCCCCTCAAGAGCACTGGATGTTTGCCATATGACAGAGTTTTCAGCAGTAACTGCTAGGTAAGAGACCAGCAGTGCACACAAGACAAGGCAAAATCACTGATAGACACTTTGTGCAGAGTGACAGTTGTCAAGACTCTCTGGTAGCTCAGTAATAACCCTGCATCACAACATGCTCGGTGACTATTTGAGAGCCAATATCTTTTCTACTATGACCGTAGGTCCCTGTCAGACTACATCCATGCTCTTCTGTTACAATGCAGGCTGCCTGCACTGTAAGTTAATGGCACCAACCTTCAATAGTCACATCACTTCACTGTCAACATGATTTAGTCTTGATGCTTTATGATTTAGTCTTTAGACACACAGTCTTGTGCACCTCAAGACAATCACAAACATTCAAGCAGGACATTAACTGTGGCAAATTATCCCACTTGTGTTACAGGCAGACTTTAYACATACCTATATGTTCTTACATTTTAAGATCTGCATGTAACCTGACATACTAAACACAGAAGAGTAACCTCTGACTTTAGCATCAAGCCCACAATTTCTCTTTGAGCATATTTGAGTGGTTTTCTCCTTAAATTTTTTTCCTTCTGAAAAGGCCCAAATTCTCTTTTTTTCTCTTCTTTCTTCAGACAAAGGATGTTGTGGAAATCTGAAATGACCACTGCCTAGACCTGTTACCTTCTGGCACCAAACAGCAGGCAGAGRTAACAGGTTGAAAGAGACACAGGCCAGCAGTTTTGTCAAATCTTCTTTTGGTCTGACAGTAATCAGTAATACCTGCCCATGGCTTTCCAGGTCGAGTCTATTGATTTCTAACTATTCAACTATAAAGTACCAGAACTTAAGCAAGTAAATGAAAGACAGGACAGTTCAGGTAATTCTTTAAAGGCAAATCTGACAGCCCTACTGGTAGAAAAGTCTAATGAGGTAACATATCATTACGTTTCCAGCCACAGCCACATGAGTAATCCCTTCCCAAAATAGTATTATGTTCAACCAATAGAATAAATAACAAAACTCATTAGTTGAAAGAAAGCTTTTATATGCTAAAGCTAAACAGTTTAGCTCTCATTTCTCTGGGTTTATTCATCAAAATAAATTCTCTTTTTAAATAAACTCTTCAAACTATCATGTTAATCCTTCTCAACAAAATTAAGGTCAAGTCCACCAGGTGGACTACTGTTCCTACATATATAGTAGTTTTATCGGTTTATCAATACTGTACTCAGCCTCCTACTTACAGTAACCTCATTGCCAGAATGGAACTGACAAAGGTGAGAATAGGTAGAAAAAATTATTAAGAGCAGCACTGTCAGCCACACACAAGAATATTGAGGACAGTCTTGTTCTTTCACTCGCATAAAACATCTCTGACTCAGAACCAGTGGCTCCTATGACATGAGAACAGAAAACAGATCCAGGAGTTTGTTATCTCCCACATCAAAATAAAGCAAATATAAATAAGCAGGTCAAAGCAGTCTGAAAAAAATACAGGAAGTTTTAAAACTACAATATAAAAAGATGTTAAAAATATATTTTTGACAGAAAGGAGAGTTGCTGCAAGATAGCTATCTGCATTTGACTTAACACTGACACTACAGAACCTCTGGACACACCATACAGTAATAGGTTTGTTCTAGCTTAACTAGTATGAATCCCAAAATCTCTAGTGTATTCTTGTAACAGGCAAACCATTGACTGAACAGATGCATCTTTTACATACATATGAATAAACTAGTTCAGCAAAACACTCATTCATGAATATTTACTTCAAATTAGCATTAAGTTCTTTGATAAATCAGAAGCCATATGGGATAAAAATAAAAGGGCATCTACTGTAAGGACACTGACTGACTATCAGGGTTTACAGCAATTCTTATATTTGACGTATTTTTAAACAATGATTTATTTTTCCACTAGACAAATTTACTAGCATTCAGTCTTCTTTACTACACATTTAATCTAGAATTTGGAAGGGTGAGATTCTATCCTTCTATCAGGTGCATTGCTTAAATTAAAAATAAATGAATAAATAAATAAATAAATAAATAAATAAAAACAGCATTATGTTCTAGTTCAGGTCTCAGTTCCAAACTGTTAATGACTGAAATCAATAACTGCTTGGAAAAAGTACAAGATTGTAAGATATTAAAAAAAAATCTCTTTCCCACTGTTAAGATAAATGAATAGATTTTGCTAACAACATGTTAATTTGTATTACCTTTTCAGAGTTCCTGGTAAATTGTTATTTGTGTATGTGAAGTACACAGATAGTGTATATCTTTGTACAGGGTACAGGAATACAGCACAGTCTTTAAAGCTTTTCAAAAGCTGTTTTAGCTGGTATTGATTTTTCCTCCCTAAGAGCTTCTTATTCTTTTCTGCTGGTCGTGGTTTTCTGATAGATATTCAAGACATAAAAAAGGCAACCTTGAGAGAAGTACTTGATCACAGTATTCAGAGACCTTTTCTAATACTTTAGTGTATTAAGATTGTGAATACCTTTTGGATCAAAAGACTCACAATTTAAGACTGTACTGTATAACAAAATTTTTATATAGACATTTCTAAAACACCATATTGTAATTGCAGGTGAAGATCTTTCTTCTTTATAAAAGATTAATAAATTCAATCAACATGAGTAAAGACCTTATATCCTGTCAGCTACTTACTGAAAATTAGAGCAAAATGACTACGAGACGTATACTCTACTAGTCAAACTCCAGTGCTTCATAAACATCAGTTTCTGCTATCTGCTATTGCTTTTGCTAATAACAATAAAATGCATTCCTATGAATATTCAGAACTATAAGAAACTTTAATTTATTAGTCTATTTCAGGGTTCATCCCTATTCAGTACRTGACAAGTTAGTAGGTCTTAATTATAAAAGCAACAATAAAGCAATTAAGCAAACTAGGGGACTATTAAGAGTCCTAGCTGTAGCAGCATGATTCTGACCCCTAAAATAACAGATATACTACCTTTACAAAGTGAGATGTTTAATATCCTCAAACATACCAGAAATCCTGCTCTGAGGAATTTCTCCCATCTTATTAGAACACACTCTGATTTAGSCGATGATCATAGAAACAACATGCCACTTCAGGCTTGCACTTGGTAATTGCATACAGTCACTTCACTATTACCCAGTGAGACACAGTAATAATTAGAACAAGATGTACAGGTCTAAAAGTACCTTCGATCTAGCGTCGTTTGCCGGGTATTGTATCACTTACATAGGCAGAGCCTGATTTCCACTCTGCAGGACCACAGACACGATTTGGGATGTATTATAGCCAGATGTGCTAATAACCAAAATGAAGTGCTGATAAACTCTAATTGCACATGCAGACAACAACAGTTTTAAATGCTAGACGTAAATGTTTCACCCACATGTACCCAGGTATTAGTGTATTATGGTGCACACTAAGACATTAGTCCAAAGCACACACCTTTGATAATCTATCTGCACACGCAGATTGAAAATATGCAAAATYATACTTGCTACTGAAAGCCCACTGAAGACTCAGTTGTAACTAAACATTTGTAGCATCTTTAAGATGATTTGTTTTCTACCTTAGAAATCCAAAACATGAAGGTAAGTAGTTTTTGGATGCTGCTATGCCATGCTATGAGAGGAAGAATTTATCACTTGCAGTTAGCTAGGCATTTCAAGATAACCTGAATTGCACTGAATATTAAAATTAAAACTTATGCAAAAAAACCATGTTTATCTATACAAAACAATCTTGCAATATTAATCTTTAACATGCCTTTTTACTGATTAATGAATTCAGTATACTTTTGCATAATATGATAGACTYCTATTAGCTGCAATAAGACGACTACCAAGAGCATTCATACAACAGGAGTTTGCTGTAATTCCTTGCAGTATCCTTGCTGTTGTTCAGTTCAAAGTCAAGCTAGTAAATGGTCTCTAAAAGCAAAATATGAGTCTACAGAACAAACAGCTCCATCATTGTCYAATGAAAATATACCGAATTGGAAGTAGTGAAACTGCTAGCCAGACTTTCAAGAAAATAGAGAAAATATCATTAGAAGAATGTAATATTAAAATGTAATATACATTTCTCTCTCTTGTAGAAAACTCTCCAGAAGCCAAAACAAGGCTGAATTTCCCTCTACACAAAAAATTCCAAAGATCTTCTTCTCTGCTATATATATATTACATAACTGGTACCCATTTATGTCTCTAATTCCTCTGATTTCCTGTGTAAAGAGGCCACCATATAATAAGTTCTCATCACAGTCTCCTCCTTCCTTAGTTAATCTTCCTTGAATTAATTATTTAAGGATGCATCTGATT
Source organism: Rhea americana (assembly GCF_003343005.1). Classification (NCBI taxonomy): domain Eukaryota; kingdom Metazoa; phylum Chordata; class Aves; order Rheiformes; family Rheidae; genus Rhea; species Rhea americana. Next base: position 3,617,775 of record NW_028186150.1, read on the forward strand.
TGTATAATTTCAATATTAAAATATTAGTTTACAATACAGTAAAACAAAAGTTATTTTTTTCTATTAGATACCATTACATTAAACTACGATTGGTATTTATTATGCTTTCTGCTGCACTTGTTTTGATATATTACTCTTTTAGTAGTCACAATTAACACATGACACAAGATATTTTTTTGCTTTTCTGATCATTAACAGATGTAGCCTGAAGAGGTACATCCTTGTACCATCACAGTACAAGTCGAAAGTAAAAATCTGAAAGTCCACGCACTCTACTGACTTCAAAATCTGTCACTAGCACTTGAGGCTATCTAAACTGGAATTTCTCATTCTCTTCATTTCCTGTGTTTCCATTTTTAATTACAGTGATACAGCTGAGGACTCAAGATGCTCATGCCCACCAGTGAAGTGCTCTGTAACAAGTGGCTGGCAGATCTGTGTTCTGAATGTGCTACTTTTGGAAGTTTGAGTTTGCAAACAAGCCTGATATAAGTTAGAATTGATTTACCAATCCTTATATGAAACATTTTAAAAAGCCATTCTGGGTTAATCACACTCAGCAGATTCCCCAAGTGATTAATAAGGTTCCTGACTAACTTTGTCTCTTCTGAGCTGCCAGATGGAGCATACTAAACTCATCTACATCACGTAATGCAAATTTTCCACTATAATTAACAAAGTTTACAAGAAATGGGGAAGGGGGAGGGGGAGGGAGGTCACAGAATCCAGGGGCCTCTGGAGATCATCTAGTCCAACTGCCCTGCTCAGCAAGGTCACCTATAGCACATTGGACAGGGTTGCATCCAGGCAGGTCTTGAAGATTTCCAGAGAAGGAGACTCCACAACCTCTCTGGGCAACCTGGTCCAGTGCTCYGTCACTCTCACAGGGAAGAAATTCCCCCTCACGTTCAGGCAGAACTTCCTGTGCTTCAATTTCTGCCYKTTSCCTCTTGTCTTGTCGCTGGGCACCACTGAAAAGAGTGAAGATTTTACCTCTGCTTTTCCTTTTAATTCCTACAAATACAAGCAACACTCTACCCTTCTCTCTAGCTTTCAAATTCTGTCAGAAATCTGTTTGTATTAGCCTTTATACATACAGTACTGTTACTTCAATATTTTAAGATGAATAAAAATATGTCTTGTTCAGAAACTACCATATTGCTTTTTATATACATGTATCATCTACAGCTGACTTAACATAGTCACCACGATTTCTGGAGTCTCTGTCTGTGCTTTTTTTTTTTTTAAGAGCTAGTTGAGTGGAATTAGTGTCACTTTCCTTGCTTTCTCACAAACAAAAACCATGCTGAAGGTGACTTTGCTGTTCTTTTTTTAATTTCACAATGAAAGCAAAAAGTAATCAGAATGAGATAGCTAGTGATTCAATTCTTTAGAGAGTGATTCAAATTCATTTGTGCTTTATAAGAACCAAAGAAAAAAAGCCATTATTAATTTAGGCAATTAAGAGTACTTTGAAAGCAATATCCAGTATATTAAAGAACCTGTCCCTGGAGTGCTGCCTACAGTCTATGGAAACTTAATTTTTAGAACATTTCAAATGAAGAAAGGTCATTTCCTAAATGCACTCTACAGAAGATTACAATTTTAAAATGGTGAATTTAATGAGAAGTGAGTTTTTTGTAAATATGGAGTGAATGGTTACGTGAATTAGGAATGAAATTAAAGATGTGTTGTTACATTCATTACACCATTTTAAATTAAACTATGAATAATAATATCTATTGTCTCTTCCATTTTTGTTTCAAAGCAGTTTTTTTTCCCAAACATACAGTGTACAGTCTAAAAAAGAAAATCCACACAAGACAAAAGAGCTAATATTAAATTTTGGTAGTTTCTAGGATCAACTGGTATTAAYGAACATTGACTAAAGCCCATATGGACTGTAACTGGGGAGGAAGGGGGTACGTACGATGAAACCTTCATCCCGCCACATGGCTCTTCCAGACGCATTGCTCATTAACAGGAGGTGGCCCCACAAGGCACATGTATGTGATCCCAGTCACGTCTTCAGATTCTCCTGGCTTATCTAGCAATTTCCTACCTCACTTTTGTGAATTGCAGAAACAACTACTTACATGAAAACTTAGTATTTACTTAATGTGATGGTATCTATTATTGTATACACTTCTGTATAACTGTAAAATTATGTATTTTAAATCACGTGCATAAGTACAACTCTAAAAAAAATGTATCAAGAACTAAAGCACTCAAGACAGTTTAGTAAGCTTCCCTCACAGAAAAGTCAGTGAAAAGACAATACAGCCACCAGCACCCGGGGCTGCATTTCAGGTTTCAGATCCCTTCTGCGAGACTGTAAGCAATGCACATCATGTCCCTGTGCCTCAACTTCTCCTTCTTAAAAAAAAAAAAAAAAAAAGACAAGTTTTTCCAGGTGTTGGTGGAAGCTTATGCTACTGTTAGCAAGGAGTTTCAGAAATAAAATGAATTTACTATAAATTACAAAGCTGGCCATCACAAAAGTAACGGTTTTATATGTGCTACAACTCTTACACAAATCCAAGGTTAAATGTACCTGCGTGACCCTAGGGAAAGGTTAACGTAATACCGTCCCTCACATTTGCAGAGGACAAGGCTCGGAGACAGTACCAGGAACCACRATACCGCTGACAGAGTTTTCGCCCAGCTATGACAGCAGTGAGGAAGAGTGGGCAGAGGAGCCAGGAGAGTGGTGTCGAGTTCAATAGCGCCCAGCTCCTGCAGGTTCTAGAATACTCCTCCTTAACAGAAAACTATTATTGAACTTTAGAGAAAGGTTTAAGCCTCTCTAGAAAACAACACTTTCTGTTAAAACAAGAAAAGCAAAACAAAACAAACAAACAAAAAAAACCCCGAAACCYAGTGGGTCTTTGCCACAGAGAAAGAAATCTGCTTTTGTTTCCCGGGCAGATCATCCCCGCACCAAACCAGCCGATGTCCTGACATCGGTCAATACTGCGAATAAACAGTCTCTGTAACAAGGTGAACAGGGTTGCAGCTGGTGAAATGGGCTGTATTTTCMGCAGAGCTTTGAAAACCCAGACATTGCTTTTAGCTGTTGTTTGAAATCCTGCTCTTATAGAAAAGATGCTTTTGGCCTGTTTTTAAAACCTGCTGAATATCCGGCAATTTGCCTCAACACAGGAGGAGGCAGGGACTCCTGGCACTGACAGAACAGAGTGTAATGAGTGTACCAGACGCAGACTGGAGCATTCATTTTATCACTGTGCCTTCAATTTCTGCATCTGATTCCTAGCTATAAAATAGCAATAATAATATTTGCTCCTTTGTAAACCATTTTGAGAGCTACTGATACAACATGCTTACATAGAGCATTTTCATAAACTATATAGCAGTTTATATTCTTTGATTTTTACTTTTATCAAGGCAACAAAATATGATGAAAGTTCGTGCATATTCATTAAAACACAGAACTGAACTACTACCACAGAAACCTTTCCAAATTCATATAATGCAGCTAGATAAGATAAAAACCATAGGATTTGTATTTGTTATCATTCTGTATGTCTTCAGAAAATTATTAGATCTGCTGATATCGACACTGAGATGATAAATCCCTCACTCAATTCCCCCTCTTTAACAATCATGATAACCATTAAAAATAACTACCACAAAATAGCCTTCAACACAGTAAGAAAAAAATAGACAAAAATACCACCACCTCAGAACATTAACATATTGTAAACTAAAGTTTTCTTCGCAGATGACATTTAAAAAAAACATCATTTTGGAATAAAGGTCTGTTTCAATTGCAAAGGATTACAGGTACATTTAGAGAAGGCAGGATTATCATATTCCATCATCCAGAAGATAGTGATAACTTTCAATCTGATAAAGCAAAAAGATTTCACAGGCCTAAACCTTCTTTTTTTWAAAAAAAATACAAAATGCATCACWTGTGTGCAAATATACATACATCATAATTTAAGAATTTAAGAAATACCAATGCTCTTTCATGGAATAGCAACACTACACTAACACTGGCATATGTTACTACAGCTCATAGTGGAGTTTCACAGGCTAATATTTGTACAAGGTGTGCCTTTCCACATAACCCAAGTCCATGGAAGCAGACAAAGAAGTTGCAAAGTAGCAGAAATAACTGAAGGAGCACTGTTATTACCCAAGAAGAGGCACATTTTTGTTTAGTGATGACTTAGTTTTAGATTCCTGTTGTGTTCCAAGAAACCTGCTTTCCTACAGTCTTTGTAAATAAACTGAACTGTATTTGAAATAATCAACCTTGTCTTTCTTACGCTAATAGAAACAACCCCTAGGATACCAAAACTCAACAAAAAGAATGTGTCAGAACATTGTTAGTGGCAATAGCTAACTTCATGACAGGGAAAAATAAKGTGGATAAAGAAATACAGCAGAAGAGATGATCTGCAGGGAAGAATGCAACTTAAAAAAGGTTGAAAGGGCAAAACAGAGAGCTAAGAAAATGTGGCTCAAGGTAGTGTAAAAGCACAAATTTGCAAATGAAGCAAGCCATAATAGAAGTAAGACAAAAGGAAACGAAGGAATCTTAAGAATAAAGTCTTGTTCAGCTATCAAAATTATCCTTAATGTCCTTAAAAATAATTACTCTCTGCAAGTAAAACAGAATTCAATGTAAAGAGCTGAAATGAATCAATATGGATCCAAATGGTTCTCTATCAAAACATAAAAGCTAGTCCAGCTTATGTTTCCCAGTAGAGCAAACATTAATCAAGTAAAGTCTTTTACATGACTTCACACAGCAAAACTTGAAGGTAAATGGAACAAAAGGAAGATGGATATGCTAACTGTAAACAGCACTACAACGGCTCTGTCGTTGTTAGTGGTTCATGCAGAATCCTCCGTCAGCAATCCCTTGTTGATATTGCAGTTTACCAGTAATGCAGACAGAATCACAAAGTGGTTGAGGTCGGAAGGGACCTCTAGAGATCTTCTTTGAGAAAGATTTGGGACCATAACTCTCCTCTATCCCTTCTCTCTAGTAACAATGCTTTGGATACATTTAGCTCAAGGAACCGCACCAAAGACTGTGGTAAAGCCCAGTAAAAGTCCACTGCAAAGTGAATTAGGTTAACTCCTTTTACCAGGAAGGCCTCAGAGAATGAGCTCTTGGCTCATGACTTAGAAATGGGAGAAAAATACCTCTGCCTTCCTGAAGTAACTTTGTGAAATTATTTGTTTATTTACCTCTTCCTTTTTCTGTCCTGAGCGTATCTGAGACTTATCTCAGGACTTCATTCAGAGGAAAATGTGCCAATCCAGTAAACGTAGCTTGGATAACAGATTGAAGTTAGAGTTTATAAAACCTGAAGATTTTCCCTTTCTCTTGTGACACAGCTTGCAAGGTTGCACTAAAAATGCCTCTCAACATATCTCTGTTTTAGGAGTAAAACATTTTGCTAGCTTTTGTCAGGAGTGATTATTCTGTTCCTTGAACACTGAAGGTCAAGTCAAATATTATTTCTTTTGTTTCATTTAGGCATTGCTAGTTCATAGGTCACTGACTACAAAACATATCATGTTTGTGTGTCCTTCTTTATCACTGTGGTAAGTCATTTCATAAACTGTGTCTCATTTAAAACTAAATAAACACCTTCTGTCTCTATCCTGGCTCTACTTCAGCTTGTTAAGTATTACAACATATGTCATCTGTTTCCCTAAACAATCAACATAAGCTCAGTACTATGGGATTAGTAATCTAAGAAAATGAAAATCAAGTGGCAGTTGGCACACATAAGCAGTCACATCTGATTTGCTTTAAGTAGACACTTTAGTACACTGTCTTCCACTCAGTAAACATGCCTATAAATAACATTAAAAATAACCTTGTTCCTGTAAGCACCATCTTTTCAAATACTGCAGTACATGAGGCATAAAAACCACAAACGAACAAAAGCCTAAAAACTGTCCCATACAGTTAAAAGAAAACTCCCCTTTCAAACATCAGCTAGAATTGCTTTTTAATAAAGGTGTAGCAGTTCTGTGAAACTGGTTACCAGACAGAAAAATGAGTTAGTTAAAGGAAAGGCAATTATTCCAAGCATTGATCTAACCTTCCCAGTTTCACTTGAAGTGGCCAAGTGGCTACATTACCACTAAATAACCACTTGCAAATAAATTTATTATCAAGAGCAGAATTAAACATTTTTAGAAAAATATTCACAACTTCTTGTGCATTGACAGAAATAAGTAATGAAGTCTAGAAGATGGCCTACTTAACATAGCAGCAAAAATATTTCCAATTTTACAGCGAAGATAAAGGATTAAATCAAACTTGGGGGCTTAAACTTTCACCTTGTGTGCCTGCACATGGAAACATAGCATCCCATACAGCTTAGTAACGTTCAGTTACAGATGTGTTTTATCTATATATTCAGGATATAACACTCTTCAACCAATTTAATTTCACTGAAATCAATGGTCTTACCTCTGACTGATACTAAATCACAACTGGAACTGGATTCAAGCTGGATATAGTCRTTTTTTTCCAGTAAAATACATTCAAATGCATTCAAAATAAATGATCAAAAACAAAACCATCTAAGGTTTACATTAAGCAATGTTTTGAATGGTTTAGTTTTTGCTTCAGTTACCAAACTGAAAAACACATTGATTGCATAGCTCTACTTAGAATCTATCAGAATAAGTGGCCCTGAACAAACACAAGTCAATAATAATTAATATAGATACTTACTGAGCAAACATTTCTAGGTGGTTTTTCTTCTGTGTGTAATGAAAAAACCAATTATACTTTGAATGATCCATATCAATTACATTTATCCTTCAAATTCCTGTAATCTTCCTAATTGGAAGGGAGACCCATTAAGCGATTTTATTTATTTATTTATTTTTACATGATTACATGGATTGTTAACAAAACATCAGTGATGTAGTTAATGCTTTCACTTTCCCAGGAGCAGCCAGCCAGCAGAAAATAAAGTATAAAGTTTTTCCAAAAGCATTTTAGAGCCAGAGACTTAAAAACTCAGGATATGTTGACAGTAAGAGACTGAAATTATTTATAATCAAAAGGTAAACACGCTTTTTGAGTGCCTTCATGAATACACATATGGGACTCAGTATTTGAACACTTGCTTCTTCACAAGATGAGTCACATCTCAGTTGGTCAAGTCAGCAGCTAAGGTCTGGTGGCCCTACAGTGTTAACTGGCACATATTTCTCTTACATATTTCTGAAATATGCTATTACATAAATCTATTACACATTTCTGAAAGAGAAATTATATAWGTTGCTTATCAATTTATCCCCTGTAAATTATATCCAATAGTATGCTATAACACCTTATTTCACACAACAGCTACGCTAATATCTCCATGTTTCTGCATATGTAACCACCCTTCCATACATACTGACCACTCACAATGTATATTGAATTGCTTCTGACCTACAATATTCAGTATGTTAGAAACCAGGTCACTTACTTGGATGTCTATCAAATAAAACAGCTTAACTGTAAGTACCAGGCTTTGAAAATGCTGTCTCAACTATCAAGTCACATACGGAGAGAGGTTTATTTTGAATGACTAATTTCAATAAAAAAATTATACTTGAAGGGAAAGGAGAATATGAGAATCAAGTTCACACAGAAGAATCAAAAAAAAATTTGTCATCTAGTTGTAGAACACATGTAGAAGCTTTAATCACAAAAACTAATTGTAAACATCTAAATGTCCCTTCATGTAAGTACTATATTTAAAATTTTCACAACCARTCTAATGCCTTCTAAACCATATTATGTAAAGGAAAACAATGAAATGCTAGAACTGAAGAACTAAATGAAAAAAACACTGCTAATGTTAAAAGGCAGATGTTCATAAAAAATACAAAATGTCATTCAGCAACGACAGCATTAAATATGCAAAAGTAAAGTATTGTATATAGTATCTCATTATGTACTACAAATACTAGAATACAAATACAAAGGAGTGTTTTAAAAATAGGCTATTTGGGGAAGTATACTGAAGGGCTATCAATCAATCTATACATATATGAGCTCATAGACTTCCAAATTTGTTCCTGTTTGACTGTTATAAGAAAAGCTTGCTGTCTTTTTATCCTATGCTCTGACACTGCATAAGGAAGACTAGGAAAAAGGGAATGGTGCTTCATTTTTCTTGAAGATTTCCTTAAGAATTAACTACACTTTCTGAATATAAAGCTGAGAAATGTAATTTTAATCGTAGCTTTTCTTTAAAACAAACGTTCATTTGGATAGCTTCTAGGGACCACCCAATATTAGCATTTCATTGTTTTGGACACTACACGACAACAAAGCTGCATCTGAATATAAGAACCGCCAYTTCGCAGCACCAGACCAGTATCCCAGTGCTGATAGGAACTCGTGCCGGATGTTTAGGAAAGAGGCATAAGAAATGGGTGTAAAATAGTGACTCCTCTCTTTGCTAGCTCTCAGGAACTGGTCCGTCAGAGGCCTCTTGAGCTATAGGTTCTCTTTGACTACTGTGTTTAAGAACCACAGGTGCCAGTATAAACCCACAGATTTTTGGGACATAAGTGACTAAACAAAGATTCACAACACCTGAGACTCTGGTCCTCTATTTTATGTCTATTAGCATCACCTATTTTCAGAGAATTTTGTGATTTAATTGTAGTATTAACCTCTCCAATAGCTCTGAATTTACATAGATGCTACAAAAATTGTGGCAAGCAACAACAGGATTACAGTTTTCAGTCATATTGCAGCAGCATCACTGCACAGAGAAAGAAGAGCTCTTATGGGTTAGTCCTGAATGTATACTGCAGTGTGCTGTGACATTTTGGTCATTTTATTTTTCATATTTACTAACGAGATTCTTGAAAAAACATCAGACCTTTTTCAGCTTTGAAAGCTGAAACTGCTAATGTCACAAACATGGAGAGACTAGGAATCGAAGGTGAAGGAGGGCTGAAGGAGACTGGAATCACCAAGAACCATCCTTTCACAATGATAACACTATGTATTACTCTATCAATGTGCAAGTCATGTGAAAGTAGAGAAAGGAAAAGTAAAGAGATCTAAAGGAAGACAATTCTTTGATTGAAAAGAATGACTTCTGTTGATTGTGATGGGGTGGGGGGATGATTTTGATTTACACTAGAACTTTAAGATGTGTCATGCTTACAGTGCCTCTTTCTAACACAAGGTGAGAAAGATGACAAGTAACAAGACAACAGCAAATTGGCTCCATAAATTCAGTTTTGTAACAGATTTTGTGTCTTGTTTACATTTATAATGGAAGTCCAATAGCTCTGAAAACATTTCCTAGCTATATTACTCTGGATGTGCATATCTTACGTCCATTACTTTCCTGAGAAAAGGGTGCTAAGTAATCATGAAAAGTAGAGCAAATGTTCCTATGTTTACATATGCAGATTTCATTAATGACATTTCTTAAGTTGTGGTACTTCATCTACTTTTTCAGAAGCAGTAAAACTGCTGATCAGCCAGGCTTCTAAAAACAGGTTAAAATAGGCACAGACTGCCACAAGCCGCTGGGTGGTATCTTTCCTCCCTGTCTCGCTGCAGAATGAAGCAGATCTAACTAAACGCAAGGAAACAACGTGGGACACTAGGTGGGTTTTAATACTTGCTGAAAAGTAGCGAACTATTTTGTGTTAAAGAACACTGTTGCTATGTATCAGTGCTTGTCACAGATTTCCAAAGAGGCTGAAAACACTTAGACCACTGGTATACGTAGTTCCAGGCTGCAAAGCCAAGGATGGTGTTTCAGGAAACACAGGCACAAAGTGCTGAAGACCACAACGATGCAACTAGCAAGGCATGGCTGCAGTTGAGCACTGGAATAAYAGCTTCAGGTACATAACAAAATTGGAAATAGTTCACTTTCACTAAAGTAATTATTTTAAACACTTTGTCTATTGTTGCACATACTGTTCTGACCATTCTCCTGTATAAACTCCGTATCTTCAGGCTTTCACATAACAGAAATAATTTGCTATTGGCAAAGCTTAAATTAAGCTGCATAAAGAATGTTCCAGAAACTTTGCAGAACTTAGTAAGCTATTGTTTTAACTAGATGGTTTTGATATTTAATATATTTTTGTAAACAGTCATTTTAAAAGTTCGAAAAATGATCCAACTCCAGAAATGAATCTTTGCTGCGGCTTGAAAACAGAACTTCCTGATGACCTCCCCAGCACACCAAGCAGAAGCTGTTCAGCTAAGTAAGTAGAAACACTTGCAGCACGCATGAAAGCCTGCGGCAATTCAATGCTGATCTCATCTGCAAGGACATTTCTGCTTGTACTTAGTCAKAAATAAATAAATAAATAAATGGCTAACTGAACAACTACAAAGAGCGGAGCTAAAACATACTGTTGCTCACATTTTGAGTAATCGAGGAAATAAAAGTTGGGAAACACTTTACAAATATTTCACAAAAACAAATAAGCTATCATTCTTAGAAGGGCTATTCTCACTGATAAACACACAATAAAAAACTCARCAGTTGGGGGCAATCTATTACTACACCAAGCTTCTGCTCAAACTTTTCCTTTTCTGAGTAACTATATCACAGGTTTCTGTGCAGCTATTCATTCACCTAAACACTCAGATCACAGTGTTTTCTGAATTTTTTCATGTATCTAAAAAACAGATTTTTGGCATTATCTTTTTTAAATACTATGTTGTAAAGGTATGTAAAAGTCTAGAGACAAGTTCAATAGTTTCTTTTTCAATCATTCTGATTAGATGTGAGCTACAAAAAACATTTATAAAGGAAACTACAGGCTTGCTCATAAAAGTGTTAGAGTTTCTATAGTAAGAAGTAAAAACTCCAATACAACCAATCACAGAAAGATCACAATAGCTAATTAGCTACTCACTATTTGTGATAAGTTGATGCAAACCCCACTTAAACAGATTTTACAGTATTTTAAACATAGACTTGAAATTCTGACTTTCAGTGTAAACTCTCTTTAAAAGAAATGAACTTAATACAGTTCCCTGAAGGAAATAACTTGCAGTCTTTGTTAAAYCCATTATGTGCAATATCATTTCATCATCCTAATATTCCCTGCAGCTGCAGCAGTCTGGTAAGCCCAAGCAACAAGAAAAATTCATCTRCATATGACTTCTGGCCTTGCTTGCTAGAGAAATTTGCTCAGACAAATTATAGTGCCAAAAGAAAGCTCATTAAGTTTTTTTGTTGCATTACCCTCAACTCCCTGGATCTTCATCCCTCTTTCTGCATATACTTTTCACTCCTTAAATCTCAAAAATGTTCAARAGCAGAAGCAGACCAATTATAAAACTAAAAAATAAATTACGTGTTTGCTTACTGGTATACAACAAAGCATAAAATCATCATTAATTCATSTCTACAAAAAATATAGCTCCATTACCATGTCACACCAGCCTGCTGTATAGCATGTTTCCAAATACATTAAATTTAGTGCCAGTATTCATGCTGAGAGAACAACAATTAAAAAAACTGAAGTGGGGATTAAGCACATTTTCTGCCATTTTTCTGTCCATTATACTTACTTTTTCCTTAATTAAAAGGGAACCTCCTAGTCCACTTATCCAGTGGTCATGTGAATGTTTCATAAGACTTCAAAATTCTTTGACATTTAGAAAAGTTAAAACTACTGTAAGCTTCATCTTAACCTACAGTTACATTTGATGTTTTCAGGCAATAGCCATTTAAAGAACTGAGGAACATTGAAATTGTTATATTCCTACATCCATTGCACATCCATAAACTAACTGTTCAAAAGATGGATAATAATTAAGAAAGCTTGCCTCATTAAATGAGAATGGTATATTGAAAAGTGTTTAATTACCACCAGGTAATTAAAAATCCAGGTCTGTGCTTTTCTATTTTAAATTTGTTCTTTATTTTTAACTATTGGATATGAAATATGTATTTTATTTTTCTAATATTAAAAAGTTATAAATTTTGCACCTGTCCAATATTTCGCTATGCATTTCTAACAGTATTGGCAGTATTACTTGTTCACATGGCCAAACACAGATTGACATTTTATTCACCAACACTACAAATTTTTTTAATGGAACACTATCCTATTACTTTAAAAGGCAACAAAAATACAACTCTGAGACCAGTTTGAGGTAATTTGAAGTGTTCCACACCTGGCTCTTGGAGAAAGGGTCCTTTCTTTCAGGCTTGACATGTTCAAGTATCATTTGATGCAATACAGTGGCCCCTTCCCAGATGAAGCCTCCACAACTACAGCCAGGTAGGATCCAAATCAAAGCATATGCTTGTGAAGCTTCACAGCAGATGGACTCTCTCTCTTACAAGTGTCACAGGCAACATGAGTTAAACCTTGCAATGCCTCAAGCATTCCTCAGCCCTGGGCTCCCCAGAGTTCTTGGTGTTCTGTTGAGTCAGGATTATAATTTAAATTTGGGACCTATTTTCCATCTACACAGTATCAATTACCAATAGTTTAGATAGGCAACTAAACCAAAGGAACATTTGATCACGTACAAACAAGTAATCTGTTTTCCAGATGCCTAATTTGTGCTTGAGTACTAACRATCATCTTCACTTTTAAGTCAAAAGAAAGGTCTCACTATCCAGAAAAGACTACATCAAATTTGCCCAAAATTCTGATGATTTTTCTCAGATCACTGGAAGGCCTTAACATACTATTCTTTTCTTCATGTCAACAAACCARTACTATTTATGCAGATTTCCAGAAACACTCAAATCCTCACTATSCTTACAGACAGATGTCTACCACAAGGATGGAGTAGGTGGACACGCAACAGCTGTCCCCAACATACATTGACAAACTGACTGCATACTCCTATTTGTAGCATATTTAGCAATTTATAAACAGCAAGGTACATTTGTGTTGCTCTTGCATTTATTTTACAGAAAAATATTCAATTTGATACTGTTCTTCCTGTCTGGATCTAAGTCAATGGCAGAGCAACTCATTTCACATCTTCTAGGCTATAATTGCACAGTAATAGCCTTTACAGTGAGACCTGGCTAGAAATTGAAAACAATTTGCAAACCAAAGTCAATATAGATAAACAAAAATAACAACAGTTGTTGCTTAAGTGCCTAAAACCATCCTTTGAACTTCCAAACAGCAGCTACAGAATTGAATTTTAATTTCTGCTGCTAGCTCAGTGAGGCAGCTGTTTTATCCAGAAYCTGTCAGTCTCCTAAATTCATTAGAGGCAGTTCAGTGATCCATAACGAGAGTACTTTCTACAATCACTGACAATTGATTTCCATTTAATTCACAACGGGCCAAGCTCTGGCCTTGCGTTCGTCACCCATGTGTTACATGAGGGCAAAATTCACATAAAGAGTTCTAATAAGAAATCTGTGTCATTCATATCACARTTATCAGCAAGTTAATTATGATCTGTAAACAAGTAACACTCAGAAGGGATTTTCTGGTGTATATTTTGGGGGAAGTTAAATTTTAACATTAATGAGGCAAAATTATCCGAGTCACAATGTGTTTCTTAAATAATGAGCATCTACTCCATACACACAAGTCCCAGTGGCTTTAGTGAGGACTCCATGTATTGGATATGCCATAAAAGTAAGATGATGATGAGAAGAAATAGAACTTTAGAAGAACAGTGGCATCTACTGCTAAATTTTAATATTATATATTAAAAATTTGTATTAAATATATTATATAAAAATATATTGTATATAGAAATGGAAATGCTCCCCAGGTGCACAAAGACCGGACAGAATAACGTGCATGTARATAAGAAGGTGTGTTAGATTTTGTGCAGTTCTTTAAAATCTGCTGACCTGCTATGGAAGCTAATTAATACAGTCAGGCTTGACTCAACACGMAGAGATAATGAGCTGCTCTCTTCAGGCAAGAATGCATCTATAGCATGTAAGAGCACACTAAGAGCGAGAGAGTTGTAACCAGCACTTGACTATATTCAGCACACTGTGAATCTTTGCCTTTCCTAAGAAGTCACCTCCTTTTTGACAGRTGTGAGAAGTACCAAAGAAACAAGAGAGAGATTTCCGTTCTCATGTATTTGTCCCCAGAAATCACATCTGAAAATGAAAAAAGTGTAACATGCTACTGCATTATAGCTAATATTTTCAGAAAAACCATCTATCTGCCTAAGTCTAATCAGTTTAATAGTCTAATTCACCTTTTGTATTAGCACTTACACATTTTAAAATATTAATAATAATGTTACACAAGGGCTAGCAGGAACTGTCTTTTATTTCTTACCATGACTCAGAGTATACTTTTCTGAGTTCCTATTCAAATCTGGCTCATAAAAGATGAAGAGTTAAAATCTGAAGTGTAATGAATTAAATTTACAGAAACAATTTGCACTTTAAAGTCTTTTAATTTTAGAATCTTTTAAACTATTAACCACAAGTAAGTGCACCCTCAGACATGGGAATAAGTTTCTAAAATATAATGCCTACACAAATACACACAAAACAAACACAAGTTATATTCATGTTTATAAGACAAAGATGACAGGAACAGCTTGCATAAAACAGCAGCTGCTGTTTAACACTAATTTTAGAAAAATTCACTATTTTAAAGTCAAAAACAAAGCAAAAAAACTATTTTTTTTTCATTTTCCTAGTATTAGTCAATCTTCTTTAAAATTTTTTCTGCAAAAATGGACTAAATAAATTGGCAATCTTTTTAAATGCAATTCTTCCTAAAACAAATTAAAAGGGCTTTTTGGTTCTTGCTTCTGGTCAATCTAAAATATCAGGTACCAAGCTCATTTTTAATCAGTTGGCTCAACAATGACAAAGTAACCTTGAGATAATAGGAATCTATATTGTATGTCTATCATTCATTATTGACTCATTACAACAAAAACACTTTCAAAACACTCTAGAAGTCCAATAATGTTCCGTCTTTGAAAACATAAAAAATTCCAGCAAATGAAACACCAAAATAATGAAAGATGCATGTTATTTGTTAAGCTGCATTAAAAAGAATTTGAMCAATTAGATAATGACATTTTCCACAATAAAAATGTAAATATATGCAATGGTGACAGAGTTTAAAAAAAAAAAAATCCTTGCAGATTCAATATGACTACAAAGGATATTTCTCCCTCTTGCACTGCAATGCCAAACAAATATATGAATAGGTTTGGTTATTAATTCATATCAGAGCACTTCATATAGTCCACCACCTGGGCAGAAAAGAAATACAATAAGGTTAAAGACCAGCAACAACAGGAAAAGTTCAGAGCCTTTTTTCTTCAAAAGGCAACGGAAAACAGTGTTCAAACGTAATTTCAGTAACTCATCACCTAAATTTTTAGCCTCTGTATAGATTCTGAAGTTGGAGAGATCACAATGATTTAAAGAACTGTGGACCAAGATTTTCAGATACTAACATCTAGGTGCACATTTTAGAAATGTGCAATTTTCAAGAATGGGCTCATAACATGTAACACAATGTGATTTKTTAAAAAGGCACTCTTTAAAAACTGCAGTGGCAGAATGCATCATACCCATTCCTTTGCATGCATTTCTTACTCTTTCTTACCAGAAACTGAGTATCAAAGGGAACYGACACATGGGAACTTTAGGCCTTATCTTCCTCTCACATCCATGTAGAGGGGAGAACCCTCTACAAAAGAGAAAGACCATAAAAAGCATAGAGACCTTTAAGGGTGGGACAGCATACTATTTTAAAAACTTCTCTCTCTCTCTCTGACTTTCTCTCCATCTCTCACATGATACTGAAAAGATTAACAAGGCCCACATTTTTGTATCCGTCTCCACAGCAGGTTCCTTGGGCATATTCAATGGCTATGGTACTTCTCCTTGTAAGGAAAGGGGATCAAAACTGTCTCTAAATTCTTAGCATCTACAGAAAGGTTGCACTCTACCCATGGACTAGAAGTCCGCCATTAGATATAATAAGTTCTGCCACGTGCTGAAAGGTCCTGTCTAGTTCTAAACGTATTCTAGTCCTCTAGCCATGATTAAGAGGTAGAATCAACCTCTTCCCATGACTGCAGTTCAATTAAATATTGTGATTAAGTATAAAAGATGGTATAAATCAAAACTGGCTATTTTTCCCATTTATATCACTTCATCTTTAATCCACCAAACTCTTGTATTTTCTCTTCTTCAGTATTGACTTTATAKGAACAGTGAAATCCCTCTGAATTATATTGAAAAACCCCTTTGCATTCAAGTTAGAAGAAACAGTAGTTTGATGTCAAACTGAAGAGTTCTGTAACAAGAAAACTGCAAAATGTCTAGTTCTATTTTTTCCAAATAATAGCAGCAAGCAAGAGGAGCTGAAGATATATTTTTTGATCAAAGCCATTCATTGGTTTTTGAAAGTCAATAGTAAAAGATTAACTCCTTATTTTTAAGCTTTTCACTGTGGAAAGAGAATTACTACTTTAAGTCATTCTTCATACCAACAAACTTATAAACGTTCATTTTGTAGTTTACTCGCAGCCACTTCTATTAAAAGAAAATGTTCTGTAAGCAGATTACAGCCATAAATGTCATCAACAGCCATGGCACAGGTATTTGTAATAATAAAGCAGATTTACATCTGTATTCATTATTTTGTCATATTTTTCATAGAATTAATTTTATGGCTCAATGAGACATACTGCATAAGAATATAGGCACTCTCTGCTCTTCATGATGAACTGCTATTGGAATCAGAAGAACAGAACAGTCAGCTCTTATGAATGAATTTTATCTACCTGCCCCATCATTACTGGGATCATCAGCTTTATCACTGCTGCAGTACTGTACTGGTCTTGGTGAAATTTTTGATCRCAGAATTTATGAAATATGGACCCTCCAACACACATCTAGTCCAAACCCCAAGAACTGGCCATCCACAGGGGGTTTAGCTAGAAGATTAGGTGGCTCAGGGCTTTGTCCATTCGAGCATTGAGTATTTCCTAGGATAGAGAAAAACTGTTCAAGAAACAACCACCCTGACAGTGGAAAAGCTTCATCAGCTTCACACTTATTAACTCCTTTAGGAGATGACAGCTCTGACTCCTGTAACTTTAGTTCTCCCTATYAAAAAAGGGAAGCCTCTTCTGTGGTTAAAGCATCAATCAGTAGCTAAGATGCACCAGAATATTATGAGAGGCCTCACTTGCCAAAACACTGRCAAGCAGAGATGCAGCAGAGGAGGAGGTAAGACACAAAAAAGAAAAAAAAAAAGGAAAAAAAAGAAAGAAAAGAAAATCAAATTCACTGATGTTTGAACAGAAATATTCAGGCTCTTAACATTTAACAAGCAGATAATTTACATGAAGAATTTAATTTAGGTCAAAAAACATTTATACCATTATAACACTTTTTCAGCCACTGCTAGCTTGTGAATYTCATACACAAAATACTCAAGAATACTGAAAACTAGTCTGGAGCAGCGTAAGTAAATGCTACTTAARGAGTTAGTTTGTAGCACTGGTAGGATCATGGTGGAAGACAGCTTTTGATTCTTTCCAAGTACTTACAGCCTTGTTTCTTCCCATCACCACAGTCATAGTTTAACAGCCAGCAGAGTGATGTGGAAAAATAGCTTAGTATAGAAAAGACGGAGTTGTATTTTTACATGTTTCTTTGTTCATAAAGGCAAACTTTGCATTTACAACAGTCATAACAAGGATCTCTATGGTTAACTTTTTAGTCAGATACGAATGAGAATCAGAATGAGGTTAACAGGGGTAAGATTTTKACCTAGGATTTAGATATTAAACTTCCTCTAATCAGAATGTAATAAATCTTATGTAAAAGTCACCTCATGTTAAAGCACTTGAAACAAAATCTGCTGTCATTCTTTCTGACAAAGCATGCATCACATTTATTCCAAACTGCTAACTGGCATGTTTCCTATAATCTTTTAAGCCACACCRGTGATTCTCTATAACTATTTAATTCTCAAATGATATGTCTGTTAACTTGGCTATTCTATAATCTGATTTTGTAAGAGAGGCATCCCAGTAACATTTATCACATTGTAGCTGAGCAATATAGTGCTGGAGCACTGTAGATCAAAAAACCAGGAATATCCTTTGGAATTTTAACACATTAATGTCAGCACTGCCCAAACAGGAGCTATTCTCATTAGATTATTGGGTAGTTTTCAAAAACATTTTAATACTATATCACTACAGAGGCTGGCAGTCGAATGATTATAATGAAATATTTTGATAGTGAAATCTCAAAGTACTACATCTGTCAACCTTTACTGTTTGTAATATAGAAAACCTTTCAAGCAGAAGAATGGTATATTTATGCACTGCCTCATACATTGATTGGATGCTACAAGCCTGCTTCTGTGTGGGAGTGTGTCCACTTTAGGAGAATTTCAACAATTTTTCTAAGTTGTATATTAGAATTCACAGCACATCTACAGTTTGTTATAGGCAGTACCCGAGATACCATTTATTTCAAAGCTGCTTGCTRCAAATCCTCTGCAATCAAATTGTGCTGGTTATTAATACCTTTAATCTGACCTCAGACAGGAGATCTAGTGCACTGTGATTTTGCCAAACAGACTGAACAGTAATCAGCAGCCATATCCAATGGATTATTTTCTTTGTACCCTATTTACAATGAGCAAGTAACGCAAAAATGTGTGTACGCTCATGCRTGTGTGTTTCCGTGCAGGCAAGCACTGGAGCTGCATTCATTTGTATTCCCACTATGTTCTTTGCATTGAGATCAGTTGAAAGGAAACGGTATTTTGAGAAAAAGGGATATATTCTTCCTCTAATGAAATGTTCACAGATTTTGCTTTCATCAGCTGAAAACAACAATTTGTGTATCCTATGCATTACATAATAATTCCATGCACTGTTGCACAAATATTTTTCTTCTGTATGTTCACCTGCAAGTCCAGAGGTTTCCTGGATCTTAGAAAAAAAGAACAAGTTTGCTCTCCTCCAGTGCAACATTATTTATCCTTTTAAGATTAATTTAAACTGYCATTACAGCCATAATTTTGAGACTTGTGTAAGTAAAAACTAGTCACTGTAGAGCTTACTTAAGTTAAYTGTCCTTCAAAAGAGCTAGTTTTGACAGCTGCTCCTCCCTATTATTTATGTAGGGCAAAATCAATTCTTCTCCTACATATATGCTATAGACCTAGACTTTTGGGCCCACAGCATCTGTAAAACTCCCTTCCTTCACAAAGATCACATTGCTAAGGTTCACCTCGTATTTTTGGTTRTCTCATAAATAGGAAAAGAATTAAGGACCAGGCACGAAACAAAGAGAAATTACTTTTTTTTTTTTTAATCATTAATCAATGACTGTTGAGTCTAAGCACTTTTACYTGCATGCTTGCCAAGTGGCAGTATTCACTGTACTACCAATTGTTTAAAAAATAACATCCCTGACATGTAAATTACTACTGAGAAGCAAGCTTTTTTTCCTCTGAGAAGAGATATTATTTCTCATTAAGAAGAATGAGGCATTGCCTCAAGAAGCCCATTCTAGATTTCTGCCAGCAGAGCATTGTTTTCTCCTAGTCCTTCCAAYGCTTGCAACACTCTGGAGGTCAGGTCATGGGACCTCTCTGTGGAGAGCCATACAAAGGAGACCCAYTTCTGTCACAACTTGTCTACAAGAGAAACACTAAGTTAAAATTCTATTTTGGCTCTTTTCCACAGTTTCTTTCATCTGCCACCAGTTTCAAATCRGATTCAGTCAGACCACATTGAGTAATGTATCACAGAGTGAAACAAAAACCAAAAAAGACAAYACTGTCAGATGGAGACAGACAGATCCAAAATAGCAAAAGGAAGGAAAAGGAATTGAAGCAAGTGCAGCTACAGCCTGAGTATTGGACAAGGGTAYGTGAAGAGCAAGAGACAATACGAACTCCTGAAAACCACTACTTTCAGCTATCCAAATATCTCCTCAGTAGGACCTAAGCAGCTTCTTGCAATATGTAAAATTCAATATGCACACAAGTTTTTCCTTGAAAAACAAGAACGCTCATTATTGCCAAACGTAGCTGTGGTTTGTTAATTTCCTGGGAGCTAGATTTAAATCACTCTCTTATTCCACCCTGGCAACCAGTAAAGGACAGCAACAACCCCTGGACTATTACTGCATGGTAGACGTGAGTAGTTTCACTGGTATAAAACACTTTCTCAAGACTTAGGACCTATTGAATTAATACCTTAAAGTTAGGAAAATCCTAACCTTATATTCAGTTCCCAAGGCTATCCTATAATAAATAGATAAATCTAAAATACTTGATATTACCAAGGAATCCAAATATTGTTTATAATTGTWATCTACACTTAAAAACCATAGGAGTGCCTGCAACAAGGACATTTTCAGTCTTGCAGCCAAGATATGATGATACTGTATATTACCCCAACCACATTTGGTGAATAAATAACTAGATTTATTATTTTTCAAAACAGATTGGTGTGTCAATCGCTTTGCCTGCAGCAAAGTGTATCTAATAATCAATATATCAGCACCCTGGRATTAATACAAGCAAGTAAACACATCTCATTCTCACATAACTTCACATAGCCCCTTTTCTGACAAAGTTGTACTTGCCAGCTAGTAACTACCATCACTTACATTTTAAGTACATAATTATTGAAYATTATACTCTTTTCTTGTTATTTTACCTAACTCTAGTGGATATTTTAGTATTTTTCAAGCAACAAAAGACATCAAAAACTAGTACTTAAAAGTGGAACACATCTTGAGAGAAAGAAAGAAACTAATGATCTCATATTCATGTAAATGGATCTTAAAATGTATGCAGCTAAGACAATATACTGCATACTAAGCTAATGGTACAGATAATTACATATTGTACAGTAGAAAGGAAAGATTTCCAGGCCTGATTMATGATCATTTAATTCAGTTGCATGCATACTTCAGCCTACAGAACCTGACATTAATTCCTGCATTTATCCTATCATTCTCACTTGACCTGAACAGTATGAAGGTGCTCACTAAAGAAAATCAGGAATTTACTTTTTTTTTTTTTCCTCCCCACGATAAAAGGACTACTCTTACCAAAAGCTGCAGCTGATGCAAAGCTAGGTACTGCAGTTATGTTCTAAAATAGGTATAGAATTCAAAATGTGAGTATAAAATGTTGTAAGTGGTCTCTATGGGATATAAATACAATAAGCTTACAGAATGATATAAAACAGGAATAATCAGTAACTCAAATATAAAAAGGGAAAAAGTGGTTAGGCAGCAAATCTACATGTAAGTTATAGTGAATCACAAGCCTAACATCAGTCAATGCTGTTGCATAAAAGGCAAGTAGATGAGTAGTAGATGAGATGCCAGTAGATGAGTAATCATTGAAAGACAAACAGGTATTCTCCAAAATCCAGTC
The DNA here is from genome assembly GCF_003343005.1 of Rhea americana. NCBI lineage: Eukaryota > Metazoa > Chordata > Aves > Rheiformes > Rheidae > Rhea > Rhea americana. The sequence continues at coordinate 3,639,177 of NW_028186150.1, forward strand.
CTATACGCACATCCTTTCTAAACCAAAAGGGGCACAATGTGGTTAGCCACTGTCTATTAAGCAGTAAGAGAGAAACTGGTTCTTGGAAGACTAAATAGAGAAGAGATAAATAGGAAAAAAAAAAAAAAAAGGCAGACAGAAGGAAAATAGGGTATACATCATTCCCAGTCCATGAATGTACATTCACAGGTTACTATTTCATAATGCAACAGAGCACAGGCTACTGAAACTACCTCTCTATGGAAGACAGCAATGTTGCCTTCATTAGGTTATTTTTATAATTGAGAAAAATAATAACTTCTTATTTAGAATAAATGCCATATCAGAAAGGAAAAAAAAAGAAAGAAAGAAAGAAAGAAAAAGTGTTGCAGTTAAGCACATTGCTGGTTGCCAACCCTAATGACCCCTCAATTAACACTGCAGTCATTAATGGAGCCAAACAGTCTCAACTGGCCATATACAGCAGTTCTGTGACATACAGCTTTATGCTTTTAAATTGGCCTCTCCAGCACTRTCCAATAAATCAGCACACAAGTCATTAAATGGTTCATTATCCCACTAATATGATTCATTCTCTCTGCCAGGAAACACAAGAGATGATGGGCATCTTTGACTTGTAACCATGACTGTCCATCAATATAACAGATTAACTGTAAGAGGGAGTTCAGTTTGGTGTAGAGGTCAATGGGATGCTTCACATGTAATAATTTTTCTTCCAAGAGAAATAAAAAGGTATAGATAGAGTGAAGGAGAGAATGTGGTTGTCTTGCYGGGTAGACAGCTTTTAAAAAATAAAATAATCATTAAATAATAAAAAAAAGGTGTGTGACACAGTAGAAGAAACAACAGAGCTCTCAGACACCTTGCCAGCTATTTACACACGTGATCAATATTATTGAGACAGATTCTTTCCTTCCTAGGAAAGCAAAAGTTAGATGCAATTTAAAAAGCCAAATAATTCTGGCAGTATCTGATTCTGGCAGTGTCTGAACATGGTCACCTACAGAYGTTTGTCTTCATAGCTTCATTACCATGCAGTCTGGCACAGCTGGTTGCCTGTTCTTAGAAAAGGCCCAATACTACAAAYGGTGGCAGTACACCACACATCAAGAGTGAGCTGCACTGGCAGCATTCCACCTGCAGGCTGACACCAAACCTGTGCTGTCCCGAGCCTAACAGCAGAGGGGTCACCAGTTCCTAAGTACTTACTGTAATTACTATTTAAGCAAGGAGAAGTCTTTGTCACTACCAGGATGCTAATAGAGCTTAATATATGTCTCTCCAGGCAGTTAAAACATGTTCGCTGTAGTATYTGAGTACAATAAATATGTTTCTAAATAAAAACACATACATAAAGATTCAAGGGAAACGCAAGCCTGCCTACYGACTACATATCAAAAGAATATGTTATTTGAAGCACGCAGGCTTCTGAGAGCAAGAGAACAATGACCATGCGGGCATAAGAAAGCTACATTATACTGACAGCACCAAGTATGATTTTTTATATGTATTYGTATTTCAGACTGTCTAAAAGACTGAGACAGCTATAGAAATATCATTATATAGTATATTTCTTAGTGAAGAAACTTTACCAGAAGTCACTTGTTTTATAAAATCATTGGCTAAACACTTGAAGCAAAATGCATTTTGCATCTTCACACAGAGTTACTGTCAGCTTGGCAAAAATCTTCTGCTAACTGAAGAAATGACCAGAGTATAGGTGTATATATAAAACATACTTCCCTTTGAGTGAAAACATTGAATTCAGACACATTTTTGAGAAGTCAACAGTAATGATATCAAATTTATCAGTAAGGCAATAGGAATCAATAGGAATTATCATAGRGAAGTCAATAGAAATTAGTATATATATAAAAAATACAAATCTCAATCACTGCTGTTTACACTTAAAATCACATAATACCCCTTTCAAGATTAAAAGGTCAGTCAGAAAGATAATTCCTAAACTAAGGAAAGGTAGGAAAAAGTGTGGAACAATCATTAATTCACAAAAATAATGAACAGTAGCAAGCAGGCATTCATATCTCTGTCTCTATCTGAATCACCATAAGCTCACAATATAGCAGTTTCTATTAAACAATTAAAAAAAAAAAAGACTTGTACAAAGATAATTCTTTAACCTTAATCACAATAGCTCGAGATTTGCCTTCAAAAAAAAAATAGGATTCTTGCATTCCTTTCCAAGATTTTAGTCCCAACAGGACAGAATGATTTCGTGGGTTTATTCTGATGTCTGAAAAATGGTTAGTAATAATGGCAAAAATATAAGCACTGACTGTATAGTACTTAAAGAAGATAGGAAAGCTGAGATTTTCCTAAGGATATATGAGTGCTGTGTGAAAACCAAAGTGAGAGCCAGAATTTGGGTTAATAAGCTAAGATGCTGTAATAGAACCTTTGGGTGGAACTTTCCACCCAAAATTAGACATAGTAAGATGCAAAGGATATTTACAAAAATTATTACATGCTAGTGACAGTCCTTATGTAAGTTATTTCATACAGTTACAGAAGAGAGCAGATCTGCACTTCAAAGTCAAAACACTTCTAAATCCAAAGATTATGAATATGCAACAGAAATAGTGACTTAAGCCCCATCTTCAGTTTCCCGACAGGAGACAGACAGCCTCCTTCATCTATCTGACCTCCCCACAGGCCAGACAGACAAAGGAATTTGGGCATGATTTTTAACAATGTTCATATGCAGATACAAAGGATCCCATTTTTTGAAAGTTGAAAGCCCAACCATTTTCACTAATGCTAGCTGCACTGATTGTGTTTGCTTCACACAGTCCAGCATAGACATCTTCACTAGTGCTTAGCAAAATACTCTTGGAGCACTTATGGAATTCTGATTATGTTTCAAGGATGTGAATAGTCTTCAGCTGATGTTGGTCTCAGCTGACATGCAAATTACTGGTAACCAGAAGGTTTTTGTGATAAAAAAAAGAATCACTGTACATTACAGTAATACACTTCTAGATAATTATGTAGCCACAAATGATCATGTTGTCACGAAGACTTACAATAAAATTCTAGTCTCTCTGCAATGAATAGCAGAACTCTTATTACCCTCAGAGGGACCAGCTCACTTCATTCTGACAAATATGCGCCTGGGGGAAGGGACAGAAATGTACTTTATCCAACAGAGCAAGCACTGGCCCTTAAGAAGAATTAAGAAATGGCAGTTGCAGTTAAAGATGCATTAGATTTTCTGGGGAGAGAGTTAGCTCTGCAGTGAGTGTTATGAAATTAACCTATTTGGGAATAGAGACAGTAGAGAAGTGGAAAGATTTTTGAGATTTTGGAAGAAAGCGCAAGCATACACAATACAGCTCTTTCAAAGCAGATAAAATTGTCTATCTTTCCTCCATCCAGAAAGATTTTCACAGGTCAGTAAAATAATCTATAGAAAAACACATATGAAAACTTTTATTTTATCGTGAACTTTCACAAGGGTTGTACCTGACCAAGGATATTTGGGTAACTTCAATGCTAATACTGAAAAGATATCTGCATGAACTCCTCCTTCCCTAAAACAGAGTACAATGTTTGCCTTGAGAAAAACTCTTTTTATTCTTCTGATTCATTTCAAAGAGACTACTTTTTTCTAGYAAACTAAAGCAAATACAGTCTCACRGACTGGCTTTACATGGATGCACGGCAGGAGTTTTATAAGCTACTTATAAAAGCAACAGAAAGCCTCTGCTTCTGTTTTTTTTTGGGCATTCAGTTTAAAAGAAACCATAATTTCATTGGCTTCTGATTTTTTTTTTTTTTTACCAGAATCTAAAACAAGTTCTTTATTTTTCATAAACATATATTTCCTTTGCCAAAATATAAGGGTTTTACTAAACAAGATGGGAGAACAAATACACTTCTACTCAAAATAATATGTAATATGTAAGTGAGAAGAAAAAATGTTAAAAACTGAAAGTTCATAAATGTTAAACATTAACAAACTTATTTACCTATGCTGAGTATCAAGTTTAACACTGAAATACACTATTTCAGTAGGCCTTTTTTCCAGTAAGACTGGCTTTTCTGTTCAGAGATATATATATTCCTGTATGTCTTTTCAGTAAAYACTGGCAAGTACCAAATGCACTATAAATAACTTCACAGAACTCTCTTCAAGTAAGTTGAGGCTGACAGTGATCTAGTACTGAATTCCGGAGGTTTGGGTGCCTTTAATCCAATATATAATACTGTAATGCACAGAAAATTAGTCAGCTACTTATAGACAACAGAAAAAAAGAGCAAAAAATATATTGTAGTTGTTTTCAAGTGCTTTAATTTGAAACACTATTGTTTTCCAAAATATTAACTACACTGGAACCATCTCATAACCTCATAAAATAGATGAAATTTCCAAGTGCAACTACTTGACATACAAAACAAGTTTGTGTTACTATAGCAACACTCACATTTGTGGACTTCTGTTTATTTTAAATTGCAAATCTTAACATTGCATGTGCGTACTTTCACAAACGCACAGTTCTGGAGTAACCCCACTGCCARAGAAGCCAACAGACAGATTCAGTACTGAAAACAGAGCTTGACCAGTGAAAAAAATCCTACCTGCCAATTCSTCATGTCAGCAATGTATTTAGCCAGAATATGAGATAATCCAACCTCTACCTTATTTCTAACTGCTGTTCTAATGAAACAGTAATAATAATCAACATACTGATTACTGGGCATACATGTTCATGCAGTATGTGTGCATTTGARTGTAAGTTCTTCTAGTGCAGCTGGACAAATAACAATTTGAAGGTTATCATCTCACATTCGAGTGAGCATGTGCATCATGAGMGAGTGAGCACATCTTCAGAAGGACACTGCTTAAAGCCAGTCATGTTTGTTTATTTTGCATTTTGTCCTTATTTAGAATGCAGGTTTGTAAGCTGTTAAAAAGAGAGGAAATTTTATACCAGAGTGCCTTCTAGTGGTTAAGGAGCTACAAACCTCAGGCTGAAACAGAAAATGTAACATTTACTACATAATTATCCAATAAATTAAATCAGCACAAAAATGTTTAGATRACTTGCTGTAAATATTTGTTGCATGTTAGAACAGCAATTTTCCATGGCAATGCTCGTTATAAATAGAAACATAATATAGGAATGAAAAGAGATTATTTACCCAATTAATCTGAAAGAGAGAGGCAAAACAGAAAATACACTGTTCAGCTTTGGGAAGATATTTGGTCTGAATGGCAACCTTATGCCAGCTGTTAAGTATTAGCAATGCTATGAGTTAGTTTCATTGAACAATTCCATTATCAGAATTATCAGAATGATTTCTAAACATAAAAGCCATGTATCAAAAATGTAATCTTGAACATATTGAACTTTTTTTTTTTTTTTTTTTTTAAACAGAAGACACAGAGATCTATACTTGGATTGCTTAATATCTTTCAGACTGCCACCTGTTACTACAGCAGCTAAACATCTAACAGGTCACTGCACTGAGCTCAGAAGGGCCAAACATTACAGAAGCTACAGCATCACATGCTTTCCAGTTTGTAGTGCACTCAATGATAGCTGCAGCCCAGGAATCTCAACCACACTCTGAGAATAAATATGGTAGTCTTCATTTCTCACTTCCTCCAAATTGTTCTAGTTTTAATGGATTAGCTCCTCTTTACTCATTTCTCCCACAGAAAGGGGAGAAAAAGGATCCCTCCTCCAACAACACAATTTTCTTTTTTTAGCATNAAAAAAAAAAAAAAAAAAAAAAAAAAAAAAAAAAAGCTAGCAGGTGACTATGCAGGCCACCTCACCCATCTTACACAAACGCTAAGCCCAGCTGGGCACTTACGCTTCATACACACATAGTAATAGTACAATCATGTTATCTAAATATCCCTCCTCCTTTCTTTCTGAAAGGCTTCCCAGGTTTTGAAGTCACATTTTGGGGGTAAGGTCCTCACATTACAATATCCAGTTAACTAGTTAATTCCCTGTTTGCTCAAGCTTTTCGTAGGAAGAGAAGTCCCAACTATGAATCAGCAAATGGATGCCATTGGCTCCTTTTCAGAACTCCAGGGTGGAAGAGTTAATCATTGGACAGGGAATGACCATAGACCACGGGCAATTGCTGCAGTGCATTCAGCTAGTTTGTAACCACSTCCAGGCTGTAATACCTTAAATTAAGCTACAGAGAACAGGACCAAGAATCAGACAGGTACAGAAACAGTAAGACACAAAATAATTTTGTAAAAAACGTTCTCAGGCATGCCAAGCACTATTAAGCCAGCAATGAGTCCTTAAGAGTCTACAAAAGTGACTATTACAAACAAACAGCAAAATCACAACCAGAGATTCCTGAGATATAAAATTGCCTGAGAAGGTGGAAGGTAAATTGTCCCTGTTCAGGGATCACTACATTCTTCTTGACCTATCAAGTCCATCTATAAAAAGTCTTGCAGAGACTTWACAATAAGGCTATATACAAACTGCACTGGCTGCTACATTTAATGACAGTCTTTTCACTAACAGCAGTAGACTCTGGAACAACCCTCTAGCTTGAAAAGTTATATGAAGAAATAAAGCTACTGGTGAAGGAAAGGAAGGGGGAGGGCAGAGAACTGTCTGTTCAAATAGATTTGTGCATTTTTACCTAACCTCTGGGCTACCTCAGCAGCACAATACTGCACTGAAGTCACTTCTTCAAACAGCTTTTTCTTTTCTAGCAGTATAACAGACCACAGTACAGAAGGCAGCAGGAAACTGTACCACACTCAGAGAAAATCATACAAGTTTGTGCACTGAACTGAAGGCAAATTCATTTGAAGGTTTCACATGCATTTCAGGAAATGCTTAATGGTTACAGAAAATCTAGGGAGTYCCTTCCAGATTACACTGCTGAAAACTAAAGCAAGATTCAAAGCCAAATGCAAATTAATTTTTATAAAAGACAGATTAAAAAGTCATACGTTCCAAAATCATTACTTGACTAGTAACCAAGTTATCATATTCATATTATTGATGATTATACGAATTATAGTTCAAATAGTCCACATTATATCCAAATAAATAGCCTAAAATAAATACTGCACCTGCTATATACCAGTGATGCTACTCATACGTGCAAAATCAAATTCTGTAGAAAATGAAGCCTGAGGTAAATAATATATTTAGCATGTTACTAATTTCACTGAGACTAAACAGAAACTTTAACCAAAGGAGAAACATGCCACTGCAAMAACATAAGTGATGCATTGCACTGTATGCATTGTTTCTTGAACAGGTATTAAACAACCGCGTTACCAAGGTAAGTGCTCTCCCATCAAGTGAACATCAGTAATGGAAGGTGTAGCCCACCCCAAGCAAAGTTAGCCTTATGGGACCTACCCAAACCCTCAACATGCAGCCAGCCACCACTGCAAATAGTATGGGTCCTACAGGAATATATTCTGTTTTTCAGGACTATAAAAATGATAGGACATAATAAAGGAAAGAATCCAAATAAAGCTTCAGAAACCAAGTGCAGGCTTMTACTTCATTAAAGAGATTTGCAAAGTAGCAGTCAAGCTCAACATGTCTGTACTGGAAAACTAAGCCACTTCAGGTATTGCCCTGACTTCTACTTTGGCAAGAGCTGTGTGCATAGGTTTGGTCCTCAGCAGCATCCACTTGCAGGAGTTGAACTGAGTTTTCATTACACCATTCCTTTTCCACAACTAGTCCTCTCTCCTCTGAAAGCACTTTCTGATGAATTTATAAATGCAAGAGGTCTTCAGCATATAAATGCTCCTGAATTGCCTCCTGACGTATGTAGTTAAGTACCTGACAGTACATAATAATTTCAGGTTAGCTTTAACTAGTATGCAAAGCCAAGAGACATATGAGCACATCCACAGTTGCATTCTCTCCATTCCACCCTGCTCATCAGAGGAAGAATTACTTCTTACCCACCCACAATGATGTAAGTACTGGTGGCTAGATACCCCTTCTAGCAAGGATATAAAGATGTTTTACATATCATGGGCAAATACTTCAGTGAAAGGAGAATAGTCTTCTAATCCTGTTTCAGTTTCTCCTCTTATCTTCAATTCATTTATGTGTTCCCTTTCACCCCCTTCCCCAAGAAAATATTTTGGTTCGTATTTAGAATATGTTATATRAACTGAAATAAGAAGTGTTCAAGGTTTTCTTTACATGGATAACATTTAAATGAAGATTGATCCAAACTGATTTTTTCTTTACATCAACTGTCAAAYGGGAAAAAGTCCATTATTGTTCACATTAGCTGTAAGCTGTAGAACAAACAGGGAAACTGGGGAAAATGGCTGGGTTGGATCTGTAAGAACTGCTTTCTGGGAATTATGAAGCACAGGCCAAACTTCTGTCTTGCATCTTTTCACTGTACAGCTGCAAGAACAACATGTTTTTTAAAATTTTAAAAATAATTTTTAGAATGAAGGGTTCTTAATCTCAAGCTACAGTGGCTTGACTGCAAAGAAAATAGTTATTAACCAGTGAGCTTGACCTGTTGTATACTGTGGAATCTGTAACAGATTTCTTAAAGTTTCCTGATGAAAAAGGGAAAGGGGCAGGGGGGAGGAAGCAATCCATTCCATTCTACAGACTGCTGTTATATCAGCTATTCTATAGAAATGCTATTTCCTTAATAATTTATGCTGCATGTAGATCTCCAAGAGACACTCTTGCTCTGCTTTATAGATAGTTTTTCCTTTTTGATGCATTGCATATAAAGACATCTTTCCACTGATATTAACTTTTGAAGAAGAGAGTCATCAATTTAATAGACATGCATATTCTTGAGCTTCACTTCTGTCTGACACCTTGGTTTTATATTTCATACTAACAGTAGGTAAACATAACGGTAAAAGGTGCAGGAACAAGGCAGTATTGGGGCAGAATGCACTGTGGTAGCAATCATTTTAAAGAATGTACTAGTATTTTGGGATCATTTAATTTCAAATCCAAACATGTCTTCTTAAGTCCTATCTCTTTTTCTCTGGCACGTAAGCACAGAAAAGGCATACCGTATACTGGCTACTATTTTAAAGAGTTCTAGTGCTCTGCACCAAAACTTTGCAGTTACAATGAAATCAACTTGCTTTCATTAAGGGGTCAAGTTGAGAGAACAGGGATGCATGGCAGAGGGATGTTTTGGGTGACTGCAGGGCACCTAAAATCTGAAGTCGGAATCTTGTTCTGTTTTTTTTTTTTGTTTGTTTGTTTGTTTGTTTGTTTTTTGTTTTTTTTAAAGTCAAGACTAAGTATTGATGCAATAAAAAAATAACAGGATATTTTTACAAGACTTCATATATTTCTCCCAGAGTGCAAGGCTTTAAGAATCAATAATCATTGTATGAAAAAGGYTATAAAATGACTGGCAGACAACAGATGTCACCCTTCAATGTTTCATCAGTGATCTTAAGATACTGTTCCCTCCCCAACCCAAAATGTCAAATATAAAATAAAAATAATGAAACCCAAGCAAGAGAAATCCTCACTTGAAGAATGTTTATATGCACCTTCAAGAAGCTGCATGCCAAATAACAAGGTCATTCGATATATTTTCACTTACAAATATCTCTGGAGTTACAGAAAAACTTTTTATAAAGCTAGAAAATAAATTTAGTTTGCCTCCTCGGTGTTACATCTTAGTAATAATTCGCTAGCAGTATACAATAGAGGTACATTGCGACAGTCACTACAAAGCTCTTAGCACTCTAAAATTAGATAGTTTTAGTTCTGTGACGGGCACAAAAACTTGAAACAGACGTRTTCAAAAGTTGCCTTAAATGTATAAATCTTTAAAAACAGAATTAGAGAGTTAGCATCAAAATTCTCTGCACCTGTCTGAACATCTCTTACCATCATTAGCTAGCTGGGAAACAAGGACTACCAATTTCCTGCAAGACAGGACTTTCCTAAGTACAGCTTTGGTGAGAATGATGAGCTAAATGTAAAAAGACCTAAGATGTACATTTGATACATCTCCACTGGCTTCAATAAATTTACCTCAGCAATTATTTTAGTTCTTCTCTTCATGTTTATTTGAACTGAAAACTGAATAAAAGGCAAAATCCCATAACCACAGACCACAGTACTAGGCAGTCTGCATTTGTAGGATTTAGGGTTCCTCTTCCTCTTTCTAAACTGGCCAGGGAGCCTAAACATATTGACCCATATAAAAATAAACAATCAGCATGGCTCAGTGCCTGCACAAACACTTTTCATAGTTAGTTTCAATAATGAATAGATTGAAACAGTACTAGTACTTCTTAAAAGTCCTTCTATTGAACACCGAGGCCTGTTATATAGTTGAAAGTTCTAGTCAGCATAGTTAGGTAAGGAATGTTAATAATTACAAAACCTGACCAGTAGAGCTATAGCTAGCAAGAGCTAGTTTTCCTCAATATACTGTTTCACTGGAAAAAACAGGGGACAATCTTGCTACTATAACCTGAATTTCCATTAGGAAATTTCCACTAGTTTTCTAGTACTCCTTTCAGTGTAGACCCAATCCTATCTTTAAATAAACAAACAAATATATAAATAAATGCAGAATAACCACACACACAAAGCCTGTAGCTGAAGAATTTTCCGTAGGGTCCTTATTCCCTTAGAAACATGCCTTAAGGGTCCACACTTGTCTTTGAAAACGAAGGAAACTGCCTATGAGCAGCTTAAAACCCTCATACATGGAGGTAGAAGTTTTCTTCTTTTTTTAAAAAAAATAGCCTAAAATTGGCTGGTTTAAGGCCAGAAAATCAGAATTTTATCACTTTATTATTTTGGTACAGGCAAAGTACGTTTTCAGCAAACTATGCTGCCCTCCAATCTGTGTAAGGCTTCAGGACATCATGAACACATCCCATACTCCTTCCACACCCAGCAAACTAGATGATGCAGGTATACCTAACCTCTTTTTTACAGTCTCTATATAACTGAATATCTGGAATGCACAGGAAATATAGGAAACACAGAATGAAGTTTAATAGATTGCATAATAGATTAATCTGTCTAGTTTGCCAGGACTCAAGTGGTTTTACACAGAAAAGAATGCATGTGTAGAGTGATTCCCCCCTGAACACTCCCATTAACATTTTTACAGCTTCCAGCTGGAAGGGACAGCTACCAATATGTCTGTAACTGTATGAGAGTTGTTAATACTCAGCCAGTAACTGGGAGTGCAGTCGAACGCAGGAATCAGCACCCTGTCACAGAGGAGAAAGGAATGAATCTTCTTGTGTCCTTCATACGCCACATCTTGAAAGAGCACAAAAAAAACCACTGCTTGACCAAAATCAGGATCACAGTGAGGTTTGAGTATTTCTGTATCAAGGAAAGGGGAAAAAATGTTCTTGGAATCAAGGCAGTAGGAGGCTGAGAAAGAACTTATATTACATTAGAATGCCAGTACTGCAAGGTGGGCAAGTCATCCCAAGGACTGCAATAAAACTACAAGAGCTCAAGAGAAAAAAGTTAGAATATTTGCCATTCCCATCCTACCACACGACCAAGAATATGCAAAGGACATTGGGCAGTGTTAGTCCTCCAGTAAATCCCTATATCATGTGCTAAGCCTTGCTGGATATCGGAGTTTTAACCCAAGATTGTTCTTTCTAAAGGATATTTACATTATATTCATTTGCAGAAAATGCCTCTCTGTTTTGAAAAAAATTCTCTCTAATTTTCAAGTGTCAGCTTGTCTTTCCTTTGCATACGTGCAGCACAGAATATGATAAAGCCCTGCATGCCATATGTGCTCTAAGCTTTACTAAATTGATTACAATTAAAATAGATGTTTCCTTGACTGATCCTCTTTTCCTGATTAAGTAGAGCTAATGCAAATTAACCATCCATTGACAGAGACTTTGTGTCCAGTGCAAGAGAAATGTCACACTAAGTATTAGCAGTGGTATCACCATGTATCACCATCATCTTTTAATGGGTTGTGCTGTATGACAGCAYAAAGTAAATTTGCAACTAAAAATATGCTGCTGCACAAAAAATCCTCTAAATTTTAACATTATCACTTGTGTTTCATGTGTGCCRGCTCACTAAATGGAAGTTTTAATGACAATGCTTGAACTTTCATGATTGATTGTATATGCTGCAAGGTATTTCAAACAAAATAAATTACAACTTTTACCACAAGGAAAGAAAAAGAAAAGAAGTTAAACTGAAATATCTTCCAGGCCATTATTGCCTTAATGTTTCTACTACRTGATTTTGGGGGGCAAACCACTTGTTTCCTGATCACAAGGTGAATTACTATATAGGGAGGAGTTGTGTGCTAGCAAATGGCACTTTCACTAAAATTTGCCAGGGTATCTCTGRTACGAGCAGGGTAATGCAGGACTCTGGGTTGTAAAGGTGTCGCTATCAATTCGCAGCTACGATAACAGATTGCCGTTGAACAAGACTGGAATGAAAGCAGTAACTAGAACATAAGCTYAGATGATCAAGACAATACATTGTCACAAAACAAATTCTACCCCTGGGCCACCAGAAATGATGAAAAGAGTAAGATTACCTTCACTGAATTTTTCATGTCTTGTTAAAAATCAGAGTTTACTGTTAGAGAACAAAACATGCTACATCATTGGMCAGGCTTCTCTTGGCTTTTCCACATTTTATCGTTCTCCTGTCATCATGGCACTTTTATGGTTTTCTTAGYCTTTAAAGTAATCATACATCTTGGTTGTGAAGATACTGGCTATGGAAAACATTTGAATCTCAACTGAAATAATGACAAACAGAAACAAAGTAAAAAAAGATAAACTAATAAAACTTTCTCCTTACACTGCTTACTGTAAAAGGACAGAGCAGTTAAGACTTTGCTAAAGGACAAGTTAATTTTTTTTTTTTTTTGGCAAAGGAAATGTTTCCATTTTAATATCTGATAGCATTTTCATTTTCAAAAGAAATATTTTGTGCAAATACATTTCAGGTTCTGGATTGTGCACATGCAGTTTGCTCTAAGTAGCATTCAGATAGGCAGCTCGTATTTGAAGTTACAAAGGTTGCTTCCATTACGAGGAAAACATAGTAATGAAAGCAAAATTTTCCTAAATGCAACTGTCTCTAACCACAAAGAATATAAGTCTCCTTTCCCAAAGCAAAATAGAAATCAAATAGTAAGATGCAGTTTTGCTCAGAATTCCAAGTTTGCCTTTCCAGCAGCGCTCCATTCAAGGACCTTCCTTAGCTTTCTCTGTAGGTCAAAACCAAATACTTCTCCAGGTGGCTCACTGCCTAATTTTTGGCTGCTTCTAGTTGTCATCTGAAGGCATGCACACAGAAAGCTAAACATTTCTGTTAAATCCAAATGCTCCCAATGTTTCCTTGATAATAGACAATATTAGGCTATAACTGCTTAACTTTTTCTTTTGGGTCATTTCTGTCACACTTGGAATACTAGCCACATCAGCAAAGTTCCAAATATCCTTAAGATAATTTCTCTGAAGAGCTCACCGTGGAAGTGATGGAAAATTTGCCACTTGGCACACGGTGATGTTATTAAGAAAATAATCTTATAATGATGTAGCTTTAAATATTTAATCCTTCTGAGTGTTTCATTGATTCTCAAATCTCAGTGCTACCAAGCTGACCTACAATATCTTGTGAATCTTGTCCATATTTTTATAACAATTTCCATGAAAGCAATAAGAGAAACAAAAAAAACTAAAGTTATCTGTGCCAACCAAGTACACTTGACAGAAAGCTCACAGAGCAACACTGTCCAGTACAATTCAGAATCAGACTTAGACAATTTTCCTCCTGAAGCCTCCCAGACTAATTGTGTTTTCTGACACCGCTCTCTCTGCCTTATATTTCCTACATCCCAACTCCTTTYTGATCAACAGAAAAGGCATTCTCAAGGATTTTCAGATTCTTAACCTTATGAAAGAAAACTTGTACCAGTAGTCCCAAGTACCTAATTGCATCTGCTTGAGTCAAATAGACAAAGCACAAACATTCAAGAGAACCACCTCAAAAACCAAGTTAAGGAATTCCTTTGGGTCTGTGGCCTTTTGTAGGTGCAAAAGCAGCAACATCTGCTAGAAAAAAGTCAGAACAGTCATTTAAAGCAAGGTTCTTACTTGCCTTACTAACTGAAACTTAAGTTCTGCCTTTGATGCACACACCTTATGACAGCCTCCCTAAACATATTGCATACCTCTTATTTCCTTCATTCACATTATAAAGTAGAAGCCTCATTTCATTTGAATTATAAAGAAGTGAAAAATTAGAATTGTCCAGAGAGCCAAAAAGTTGACATTTTGTAACTTTTTTACAATCTTGTTCTCAGTTATAGCCAAAAGCACAAAATGAAAGAGGTAAAGAATATTAAAATAATTTCTGAGACATKACAACCTCGCATAGTAGAACATAAATAACTTTCACAATGACAATCAAATGTTTTTGTTCTGTATAAAAAAGAAAGTATGAACTTGCAATGAATTTATCATTAAAACACAAGTACAGTATCTTTGCAAAAATACGTCTGTTTATTTTGAACAAGTTTTTCCTTCTGCTTTACATGAGAACTCATGATCAAGGAAATCAGTATTTGCTGCAAAAGTGAGCAAATKAACAGAATTTTTATAACTTATTGTAAAAAAACCCAATATTTGTGTGTTTACATAAAAAGAAGCAGATGGATGCAAGAGACTGATTCATAGGGTACTTTAAGTGAAATAAACAGTAACCTTGCTGCACTGTGATTAGTCCTTGCAGAATAGCTTGTGAATAGTGATGAGTATCTCATTAGCTCTTGAAGGCACAACAATAAATGCCTACAAAATTATTTCCACATTCTTGCAAGACTACAAGTTTATTAAATATTCATTTGCTTATCTCCATTTCTCCTCCAGTGACTTATAGTGCTCATACTACAGCTATTTAAGTCCTCCAAMGAGATTCCCAGATCCTAGCGTAAAAGGCATGAATGAAGCCAGTGTTAGGGCAAAAGGCACATGTTTTGATTCTTAATGTTCCCAGACATGAATACTCCAGAATTATTCAAACATCATAGAAAGGTTATTCAAGCCAAATTAAGCAGCACAATGTTTGTCCATGCCTCCATAAAAAATGCACATGCTTAACTCTAATCCATTTTCCAGATAAATATTTTAACTCGGTATTGTGAAAGATCCTTGCCCTCAAATAATTTCATTCTTTACATTTCATTATATCAATAAGTCTATTTGCTTTTAAATTAACACAGAAGTATGCCTTAAAGAAGTGTCTTGCAACTACTATTTATTTTAAAAAAAGCAGTTTCACCGAATTACAAGCTAATTCTGCAGAAACGTAGGAMTGTAGTTCAGCTGACAACTCCTGACATCCTGCTGCCTTTGGGAGACTCAGAAGTGCCAAGAATGTGCTAAAATAAATGCCATCACCGCTCCTAGCTGGACTTGTATCACTGTGAGAGTGTCCAGGACAGCCATTACATCAGCAGTTATAACGTGTTTGTGGAGAACTGGAAACAAACACTTTTTCAAACCATTTGTGCAGGGAAGGTTTAAGTCTGATGACATTCCTTGGCTCAAGTTTCARCAAGAATATTAGGTTAACTACTCTRTGCAGGTAGAATTTACATGACACCAAYGTAAAGATTTGGGTGAAGTCTTAGACATCTTCCTAAGTTATTTGTCAAAGCATTTTGACATATGCCTGTCTCATACAAGACAGTACCATGACACACACCAGTGCAGCTGCACTATCCAGTAAGGACTGCAAGGATGYCAGTCTTTTTAGCAATCACTACACTGTATCATCTATCACTATGCAGTACACATGGCACACACTGTACACTTGGTATTGTTATTTAACATCCATCCAAGGATGCAGGAACAAGCAAATCAAAGACTATTCTTCAAAACACTCTAGTCTTATTGCRCCAAGAGATATGCCAGTACCAACAACAACCCAGAAATGTAGAATACCTCAAAGATTATTATGGCATCTGGTATCTTTTAGGCAGGTTTTTACTGAAATTTACAAACAGTCCCACACACAGTTTCACCTCCTGTTCCTTTTTCCTTAACATAACCCTGTGGCTGGAYGGCAAAATGACCAACGACAGTACTYTTTCATGCTATAAGTTAAATTCAACTTTATAACATTATAACTGGAGATTAATTCCTACTGAGAGAAGGGAAAGTGACAGATRGCAGGGGATATTACAGTAATTTTACTGACAAAGCACTAAGCTTATCACAGAAGTTCAAAATCTATTCATTGTTTCCCAGCTGAAGCAAGTTTAACAGGCRTTAAAGCAGAATCTTGATAGTGAAGTTGCTCAGAAAAAGAGAGAAATTATCTACACCTCTGCAAATATATGTATGATCTTTTTGGTCCTGTTTTCCCAATAAAGGCTTAAAATTTTCATTTGTTTGGGAAATAAAAATGGGCCAGTTTATGAATTATCTTCATATACTGGAAGAGGAGGAGGAGGCCTGGAGCCAAACCTTAGAGCACTTGAAGCACAGGTTATTTTGGGTAGCTGTAATTAGTAGCCCTTCTGGRTTTGCTACAATAAATGCTTCAAAAAATTAATCCACTTAAACTCATACTGAGAAATCTTTATACTTTTGCTGACAATTCTCAATTCAGCCTAAAGCAAAAAATCAATTGATCACTAAATTTACCAAATGTCTTTCATTAAGCTATTTATTCTTTATGGATAATCAAATAGTCACAGATAAAAACATTTATGCCATATCTTCATATGAAAATACCACTTGTACTCTCCAGCAAGTGGGATACCAGACCAAGGATGATGGCGTCTGCCCCAGTTCTTTCACAATCCTCTTGTGTGACCTTAGGAAAGGCATTTTACATCTCTGTTTATGATTTACCATTTAAATATGTCCTCTAATCCCTTTTGTCTGTCTTGTCTATAAAAATATAAGAGGTTAGGTATYAAACTGTAATGCAGATAATCAAATCCTTGGAAGAAAGCTGTATGAAGTGTTGTGGAAAGAGAAAACACAGCAAATGGCTGGCATATTAACACTGCATTCAATGACATTTGATACAATAGCAGTATTTGTTATCTTAAGCAAAAAATCCCACAATAGCCCTTTAGTGGAAAAAAACAGCATCACCCTATAGAGCAAAAAAGGTAAAAAGTAAGGAACTAAGAATTAGGACAAAAGAAACAATTTTATTCCAAATTTGTTTAATTATTTTAATTACTTGATTTTAGGTTTAATAGATTCAGAAGGGATAYATTCCAAAGATGTTTTTCCTGCATGATCTCAAAGAATTGAGCTATCTTCCAGYTAGCTGCACTGTAACTTTGACACATTGCCAGATCTATAAGTTAGTCTACTGTTTAAAATAGAAACACACTGAGTAAGAGACACCTAATAGCCCAGAGGTCAACAGATCACATAAACATAAACTGTTAGAGATATAACCCTTTACACCAAGGCTGAGTAATGGTGATCATTCTTACACAAATTAGAAGAAAATTCATATTTTCCCCCCTGGAAATATTCTTCCTCATTGGATTTCATGAACAAGCTTTCACTCTCAYCTCATTTTTAAATAGCACTTACCTCCCTTAACTGCCTCCAATATTTTTGTCAAAGAATAGAAGGACTGTACTCAGAACCCCTCACTKCTACTACCAGTCCATTATTGAAACGTTCTGATTTGATGAGACATTTTATTCCCTTCAAAGTGCTAAACACACTCGTGTGGTGCTCAGTCCTCCTCCTTGGAAGCAGCCATGGATCAAGAATATTAGTTACCACTTTTTTCCCAGATATCAGCAGGTCAAATAAAAGGATATCACATCTTCTGGCAAACCTTTTACATATAACCAATCTTTACAGCTCTACTACTCTGGCAGCCATTAACAGCAGATTAGAACTTACTGCAGAAATGTTTGCAAAGCCAAGAAAAGATGACAGAAGGATCATTAAAATAACCAGATGCTTTTTCTGAGCTTGCTTAAAAACAGGTTCTACAAACTGTGAAATCATAACACCTCCTTGGGCTGGTTAGCATTACTTAGATTGACAAAATTCACTTACAGGTTTCCCTTAGGCATCAGAATTCCTGCTCCAGCACATATGGTCTCTCTTGCCAGGAGTCACACTTCCAACGTCTTTTTGTTCCAGCTCGTCCAACACAAAAATACACACAATTTTCTCCAGTCTTTCAGCTCATATTGTCTCCTGTTGCAGACATTCAGCCCTACAATATACAGAGAAGCCAAGAGTAGCTTTTGCCTTTTTGCCTATTTGAGGAATTAGAATTGCTCCAGACTAAAATTTATTACTTTATTTTGAATGCTAGTTCTGTCCTACCAGCTCTCTCATTCTCTTAAGCCCTTTGTTAAACCACCACCAGAAAAGAATGATCAGCAGCAAGTCATAATGTTCTATCTCAAAAAAAGTAAGCCATTAAATTGAAACAATTGTGAAACAAAAATTTCGTATCTGGACTTCAGCAGCATAGAGCAACTTCAGCTTACTGCAGTACTTTAACTTCCATGGTAAATCAGGTGGGAATTTTGAAGTTAAAAAAAAAAATGAAAAGGTATCCACAAGCCCAAATCATTCTTCAATATAAAACCCCAATCTCACCTCTTTTTTTAATGAAAATGTCTTGTTACAAGGAGAAAGCATGAGGAAAAAAATAAAAAATCTGTTGCTTTTAAAATTATTCCATACTGAAAACCTAAAATACCCTTAAAAATTCAGATTTCCTAAAACGCTTGAGAAAAACTTTATGATTTAAGTTAATTCCATCTCTCCAATAAAACTAAAGAAATGAGAGAAAGAACAAAGTAGTATTCTTCTAAGCAAACAAGTGTCAGAAAGATATCCTTTTATGTAAATATAAAAAGTTAGCAGTTTATTTAGACCAAACAAAAGTCAAATCTCCTCTAGATAGAGTTTCATTTCAAAAAGTGAACAAGACTAATTTCCTTGGTCATTTGTCAAACTTGCTTCTGAAACTGTCTCAGAAAAGGCCTACACACTCCAAGTAATGTTATGTTGCAGATCTAAGCCTGTGACTCGGGATGTCCAAGATCTACAGTCTATTCGAGCACAGGCTTGCTATGTAGTCCCTAGAAAGCCAACTCCCCATGAACACTGGGGGATGTAAATTCATTCTTTAGAACACAAAGTTTTAGTTCTTCCACATCCACCAAAGTAAGACATCAGCCCTACCTGAAGTYGTAAATGAGTACAAAATCATACAGCTTTTTTCATACTCATATCTTTTGCACTTAACAGTCTATAATTCAGCAGCAATTGTGATTATACTCACATGCATGTAATCCAAAGGAACATTGATCCTCCATGTTTCCCACCACCTCTGCAGACTCCTGCACCTCTTACTCTGTGCAGATTTTCTAACGACGAGAGTTTTCTGAGGATATGCTTTTTAGAAACAGTACTTCTAAAGGACAGAGATAATTGGAGATGCAGACCTGACACAGGAGAATAACGAAAATATTTATTGAAGATATTTATTGGAAAAAAAAAGGAAAAGAGAAAATGCTGTGATTATATAAAAGGAAAAATCTATTACTAGTTACAGTTGCACAGCTGATAGTTTGATTCCAAAAACCTGACTGTTTAAGATGTATTGAAAAGATAATAAAATCAGTTAGTGCTTATAGTAATCACAGCTAGTTGCCTGTTTTAGGAATGATAGGAATATTCATCTAAATGCAAATAGAAAGGATATGTTTCAAAACGACTAAAGATAAAAATGAAACAGAAGCAAGCAGCCAGAAAAAAAGAAGTCAACAGGGTCATTAAGGGACATAAATGCAGAAATTGTGACAGATGAGACTGATGTTGCTGAAGGCCTGAATAAATTATTGGTCTTACCATTCATGAAAGATGCTGAAGGACAACCTTGAGGCTAAATACATTTTCCTAAGGGAGGGTGACATGGTAAGTGAAATATGAGATAGATTTTTATTATTCTAGAGCTGATAGAATAGCTCAACAATTAACAATTAAGATGCTGACATAGCACCAGATTCCAATGAAAATAACAAAGAAAATAACCCAAAAATATAAAAGCTTTTATATAGCATGAGTAGGGGTAACAAGAAATTGCCAATGTAATTTTTTCAGTTTCTGTAAAAACTGTTCATGTAAGGCATACTTAAAATCGAGTGAAAGGTTTAGCTTTTTTTTTTTTAAATAATTCCAGAGAGATCAGGGAAACAAACTGTGACTCTTAATTAGCAAAGAGATGATAATATATTTTCTTTGCTCTTCCAAGAAGCTATTATAACTAGCAACAAAGCAGTAATAGATGATATGCCCATCTAAACTGGTCAAGTAGCATATGTTGTAATGGCTAGCAAGTTAATATTCTGCCATACTATTTTGAGAGAAATTTGGTATTAATGGACATTAATGAATTAAGCTATTTCTATCATAAAACGAGGTATTCCTTTGCCACTAAAAATTACAATGCATGGTTTTAAGAAAGACATTTCAGTTCCTTAAAATATTTTGTTCTTAGGTCATACAAAAGACAAAGCTATTCTCCTCCTAGATCTAAACAACATGCAAGAGACTATTCAAGAAATAAGTACAGTTGTGTCTATTACTGGCAGGGAATACAATGGTAATTAAATTCTATTTCCCAGAGGAAGGAGACGTATCAGCAACTAACACTTCATCCACAAAATTGTGAAGGAGGATATAATCCAGGCAATTAATCAATTTAAAAGTCCTTAATGTCAAAAATAAGAAAACTGCTGTCCTTCAGTAGTATTAGCTACTATTCACCAGATTCCTATGTGGATACTTATAATATAAATGCACAAGCTTTTGTAATTTAAAAAGTGTTGTGTGGGACTGCACAGACATTCTTAGTGTATAACAAGAATTCCCCGTAGTGCATACAGCTGATATATGGTAAATTTCTTTCCTTAGTAAACAGTATCTTCTCAGCTTACATCATGTCCTCAGACTTGTCATGAATGACATTTAGAAAAAAAAAGTCATTGCAAAGACATGCACTCCAAAAAGATCAGAAATGCTGAGGAAGCGCAGCACACAACAACATGGTATTTAGTGGATTATAGTGCACCTATTGAATTAAAGAGAGGTCATTTCTGACAGCACATTTCTGACAGCAGACTGAGAGGAACCACAGATTGCAACATTGCAATAGATAATACAAAATACTAGGTATCTAACTGAATGATCATTTCTACAGCAGTATCTCTCAGGGCTTTCTAAAATGCTCATTTCTATTAAAATTTTATTTCTGGTAGTAGTTCATAAAAATGCAACAGGACAAGAGGAAATGGGCAAAAACTGAACCAGAGGAAGTTCCACCTGAATGAGAGGAGGAATTTCTACACCGTGAGAGTGACAGAGCACTGGCACAGGTTGGTCAGAGAGGTTGTGGAGTCTCCTTCTCTGGGGATGTTCAAGGTCGCCTGGATGCAAGTCTGTCCAATGTGCCAGAAATGACCCTGCTTGAGCAGGGGGGTTGTACTAGATGATCTCCAGAGGTCCCTTCCAACCTTACTGATTCTGTGAAGCATCACTGTACTTTCTGTTAACTTCTGGCAATGCTCAACCTAGGTTTAAATAAGAGCCAAGCCAAAAACATTCCTTTCCTTTCCCAGAAAGAGCAATACATACTTGAAAAGAAACTGTTTTCTTCTTTTTCTTACCTTTGCGGCTTTCAGACATAATTTATTGTCAGAGTTCTAAGCTTCAGGCTAGTTTTTTTTTCCTCTAATTTAAAGGGGTTTTAAAATTTGACTATAATTGACACTGCTTATCTTTTCATTGTGGTGGATCAGTTCTAGCTCTTCCATTTGCTTCCTCTGAGCTTTACCAGATTACCTATAGCAATGTCTCTGTGAAACATGTTTTCTGTTGGTGACTATCCATCCTCTACTTGTTCAGAAGAAATAATACCAAACACAATGTGCATATTCTAACACTTGGTCAAATAGACTTTTATGCATCATTTTCTACCATTAACAACCATCCTATAAGACCAATAATTCACTGGCTTTAAAAAATTGCCTTCACATAAAAGTAAGTAAGAGTATTTTCAATTGAAAACTGTTCAGCGATTGCTTAAAATTAGTTGCTTATTACAAGACGTCCATAGAACGGATTTTGTTGTGAAACAAAACACAGGATTCTCTCAGATTTCATTTCCCAGAAATGTGTTCCCAATCTTCAGAGAGAGATCTCAGAAGAGCCAAGTGCAAACCCACTTCTCTGTTTCATCTGCATACAACACCCTTAGGTTTCTGTATGCAAACTTACTGCAAATCACAGGCATTTTTTAATCATACTGCAAAACCATTAAATGCTTCCCATCAAGTATTCTATGAAATACTAGGAAAATAGGAATTAGGGAAGTATCCTTGGAAACGATAGGAAAATAAGAAAGTACAATAAAGGAGTGAGGTTACCTCCCAAACTTTGCGTAAGAGTTTAGTGGACAAACAGCAGAATCAGACAGAACAGAAAAAGGAATGGCTGGTTCAGCTCCACTATTGCTATTAAATCCATTCCCAGATAAAGATTTTAGATCATTCTGCCACAGGTATGTGGCCTGTTTAGCTGAGTGCTTATGCAAAACTAACCTACACGGCAGAAA
Organism: Rhea americana; assembly: GCF_003343005.1. Taxonomy (NCBI): domain Eukaryota; kingdom Metazoa; phylum Chordata; class Aves; order Rheiformes; family Rheidae; genus Rhea; species Rhea americana. Next base: position 3,661,817 of record NW_028186150.1, read on the forward strand.
AATATATGTAATCACCATATTCTCCCTTATTTTGTGGGCAGACCTTAGTTTATGTTACACAGTTTGTCCTGTTTACCTGGCCACAGTCATGACTGTTCTGATGGAAAGTGCATGAAGCTCTGAAGAGTCAATTGAGATCTTTCTCTTGCTGAGAACCGGCTTTGTCCAGTAGCCAAACACTTTTGCTGGGACAAGGTTCAATGCCCAAACTGCCATCTACAATCAATGCACCCATCATTCACTCATTTACACTCTTTTCTTACACTAGAATTTGCCCTACCCATACATTTTACTTTTATTTATTTATTTATAGAAGTTCTATTTCAGGTAATGACATTTGATCCATGCAGTACGGTGTCATGGCRTTCACTTGAAAGGCCTAATTGTGCCTGGACACATGAAACTGTCTAGTTTGACAGGAGACTACTTTTTATGTCCACTTGCTTTTCCTGATGCTCTCACCTTGATTTAAAACATTACAAAAATAATTTTAAGGTATGTGCAAGAGGAGGCAAGGAGGACAAATAAAGTGTTAGTGGCTGCGACATTCTCTCTACAGTCTCACATATACAAAAACAACTGAGGCAACTTAGAGGAATCAGGAAGCACATAGCAAAGCACTCAGCCAGGAAAGTGATTCACAAGTGAGTGGAACATGCTGTACTTCCCAGGGGACTGATTTATGTGAGATTTAAATTGCTTGTTTCCAGCACGTTTTGCACCCAAAGCAAAATGCAAGAAAATATGAAGCTTCTCCCATAAACTAACAAATTTACATGAGCCTCCTTTGCCTGTTGCTGTGGTAACCAGTTGCAGTGAGTACAATTGCAGAAATYTCAGGCAGAGGCTACACGAACTGTTTATGTAATCACATTCTGTATGTAGATTTAAAAAAAGGCACTGTATCATGGGAAAGATGTGTGCTTAACCAGCTGCATTAGCAGAATAGACATAATACATGACTGTAGCATGAATAAAGCAAGAGGCTGGATTTCCACTATGAAATTTTAACAGCCATGGCATGTCATTACTCTGATGCATCTGCCCTGGGACACAAAACAGCAYTGCATCTTTGACACGTTAGCTAGCATTACATTCACTTGTAAAACATCTTCAATTTTGTTCATCTTATATAGTAAGTATTTTTCAAAATTACAAATGTTTTTACRTAGTCATACAGTTTAGCAAAAATAATAGCCCTGTTAGAAGGGAGTCTACAGTCTCTAGAGAAATCCCCAAAATATCCTCAGAATATATACTATATAGATACTTTATATATTTGGTATTACGTATGTTATATAATTTTTATATATTATTATGTATTTTACATATATAACCTATTATATAATGCCTATATAAATATGTGACTGAAAACATTCAGTCAGATGTTGCTATTGTGTCTACAGAGAGAATCTGGCATCTTAAGTCTCTTACTGGCTTTTATTTCCTCTTTAAAAAGGTTGAATTTATGTTAAAAAAAAAGAAGAAAAGAAAAAGAAAGAAAAAGAAAATGCTCAAAAGCTCTAGACCCTCCTGCTTAAATCTAAGATGATGTAAAATAGGGAAATTATAACTATTTGCCTACAATCAAAATACAGCTTTTACTTCTTTACAACATTGTAAGGAGATTTAAAACAATGCACAATAGAAAATAACTAACTACAACCATAATTCCAGTAAAGAATAGCATTTCACCGTTTTACAATCCAAGTGTCATTAATACAGTCAAGAAGACACTTTGCTTATCGACTTGAATATGTTTAAACAAGAGTAAGTATAATTCTGGTCCGTGCTCATTCTAAGCYCCTTGTTGTCTTATCTCACAGATTTACAGAATCAGTGAGGTTGGAAGGGACCTCTGGAGATCATCTAGTCCAACCTCCCAAAGATTTCCTGGTGCTGATTCCACTGCRGCTTGAACCCAGGACCTTCAGCATGTAAAGCACATGTGATAACCACTACACTATCCCTCCACCTCCAGCTAAAAATATACAGTCTCAAGAAGAAATGAAAAAGCATGAGGAGCATTTTAGTAAACATACATCAGAATAGTTCTATGTTTATTTTTCCTATCCTTTCATTTCATTATTCATTTCAGAATAAAATTTATAACGGAATCATATATACCAGGTTGAGTTATATTTTTTACTCTTGACATAACTTTGCATTATAGCAATGGATTTAATATAAAGTTAGATTCAGCTCTCTGCAAACACTGTGCTTTTGGGACAGTTCAACCTTCTGCTTTAATTATCTGCACATTTGAAACATAAAACTCTGTGGCTTTTCTTCTGTATCTACTTTACTATTTGTGTTGTTGTTGTTCCCACACACACTTATTGACACACTTACCAGGTAAGAAGCTCACTGGCCAATAATTATTTCATCATCTGTCATTTAATTACTTCTCCCCTTTTAAAGAAATTAGACCACTCTACAGGTCAAAAAGTTATTTTACTGCCAAGAACAATTACCAAGAACATAAATTCTTCACAGTCCACTAGCTGACTCTGAAGGTGTTCTCCATCTCATTAACCAAATCATACCTGATTCCATTGATAAACACAAGATTACGTATTGATCAAATATCCCATTATTTAAGGAGACAAAGCAGATTGTTTTCTTCTAATTAAAATTTTTCATAATTGTTTACTATTCTGGTCTCTTTGCTTTGTTTCTTTATTGAAGTGTTATGCTTTATGGGAATTCTAAAATCTATTTTTTCTATTCCATTTGTAGTAGTAAGTCTTTTAGCTAATCTATTTTACTAATAGGTAATATTTTATTGCTAAAAAAAATGATTTCTGTAATATCACATTGCATTTTTTGCCTTCAAAAATATTAGTGAAAGATTTTGCTTGAATTAGTGTTAAATGACCTGGGTATATTTTATCTCCAATAGTTATTTAATCGGTAGATCTCTGAATAAGCATTTACATGTTTATCTGACTATAAATATATTTATCAGAAAGAATATTACCAAAATATAACCTACTTGGATGATTCCAAAATTCTGTTTCTTTTCTCCTAAAATAGTTCAGTTTTTCCATCTAAAAAGAGAGAGAGAGAGAGAGAGGAGAGGGAAAGCCCCGTAAATCAAGCTCATGTAGCCTAAGTATACAGTAATAAACTACTACACAAATGTCACAGAGGAGAAATAAATGTAATAAATGTAAGAGAGTTTTCTGGTTAGTGTGTTTCTGATGAATTTTTATTTACTGGAGCTGGATGAAAAATTCATAGCAACATTTGTTATGCAACTGTGGGTTTTTTTTGTTTGTTTGTTTGTTTGTTTTTTTTTTCCCCAAAACCATACTAACTAGAAATATTTAGCACTTAAACATTATGATGAACATTTACAAAGTAATATTTAGTAGAAACTGTGAAAAAATTTGTTCCTGGGATTGAGGGGAAGGAGAAAATTGGTCATGGTGGTTTTCACTTGGTACTGCCATTTACAGTGTGTCTGTGATGAGTCCCAGCTGGCTGACAGCTGGGAGACTATAGGACTGCTGTTGTAACCCAGTTTCTCAGAAGCAGCTCCTGTGCTTCTCRTGACCTCTCCACTGTTAGCACCATCTGCGGCAGGAGACCGCTCTTTGGCAGCGCAGAAGTGAGACAGCTCTGAGACACTGCCTGCTCCTGATCACGTTCAATATTAGCAACTCAAAAGTAGTGGAAGGTCATTGGTATGAGCCACTCGTGTTATAAGGTGCTAGCAGTTGATACCCTCTTTTGCTTCAAACCTAGTACGTCATCGGCCATAACAACACCCCAGCTTTCTATGTATATTTTCTTCTGCCTGTTTCCTGCTTGGCCCTCTTTCCTCCTCCTGACTTGGTATGTGACTGTTTATAGTGCCTTGGTGAAATGATACTTTGAAATGACAAAATAGACATAGATTTGATCTACTCATGGAAAAAAAGTTGAAGCTATGAAGACAAAGGTTATACAGCTGAAGAAAAAAAAAAAAACAATAGCATTTACCATACTTTCTTAGCTTTTTTTTCTTTTCTTTTTTTTTTTTTTAATGCCAAGCAAGTAAGGAGGAAATATTGAAAAAAAGGCTAGCAAGTATCTCATAGCAGTGTTCCACACGAGCTTTCTAGGCAAAAAGGTTTGGCACAATGTTTCAAAATCCAATCAATTGTTACTCAGGAAGCGCTACAATCAAGACCATGTTCTTGATCGCAGGGTACCACACTTCACTCAGCAACTGCTGCATCCTTAGTACTGGCCATGAAGACTAAAGATCATAAATCACAGTATTAGCACATATGAGAAATGCTCTTTTTTTGTTTATATATATATAATTTGTTGTTGTTGTTTCAATATATACTGTTGTTTCTATCCAAACAAGAAGTATGTTTCCTTTCTATTATTTTCAGCTAGCATCTTACAAATATGTAGATAAAAATATTGCCCCTACTTAGTGTTTATAGTTAATATTTATTACACTATTCTTCAACATACTGAACTTCCAGCTCTTTATTATAGATACTTTCTTATAATTTAAACCTCATCTTTAATCCTTATTTCTAACCTTTAAAAAGCCTCCTTCATTTTCACTTAAATTTCTTCCTTTCCACCTCTTTGTTGAGTTTATCTCATTCTTTATGCCACTGAATGAGTTCTTTTTCACATTTTAAGTTATTTCTAAAATTGCTATAAAAATAATTGTTATTTTCATACTTCAGATGCAATTTCTGAAACACTTGACTGGTCTTCTTTGAAGCATGCTCCTAAATAGTTCAGGTATTTAACACTAATAGAAATTAATAGAAATCCACTTATACAAAGTGGATTCTGAGAATGTRTTCCACAGTAGCTATGTTTTGAATTAGTTTGGGAAGAGAAATGAAGTTTTTCACCCTAACAAAGAACCCTTACACATAGTACTAGTCTCACTAGTTTCCTGTCACAGCATTTTATGTGGTATAACATGCATTTATTGGAGTGAAAGACCATTTCCTCTATGCCTTTACTGCAATTTGCCCAAAACATCATAGTTTCAAACACACTTCCCCACTATCATACCAATACRGACCAATAAAATTGAACATAGTACTAACAAAATAATTACCTGTTCAAATTACATTCAGTCAGTGAAGACAAATATTTAACATGTTTAGACTTAAAACCAGGGAAGTAGTATCTTCAAACAGTAGCAATCAAACAGTAGCAATCAACAAAGATAGCCAGCATTAAAACATTGAAATTGTTATTAGAAGTATCATCAGGACAATTACAAGGATTCCTAATTGCCACTAAGAGTAAAAATGTAGGCATTTTAGGCATCTAATGGGAAAAACAAAAATCAATGTTCATCTTGGAAGAAATTACAATTTAGAAAGTCAAAGAGATTCATTTACTGTATGTTAACTACTCCACAGGAAACAGCCTGACATGGTCAAGGAGCCAGAATAAACATTACCTTAATGGAACATCTGTTTATAAATGGATACACTGAAATAACAACCAGAATTTAGTTAGTTCAGCAGCTCTCTCTGAATTTAAATATTTTAATTGAAATCATCAAGCATCTACCTGCCACAAGCCAATTATTGGCTTGTTTTTTCACATCCAATAGAAAATATAAAGCTTCAGAATTGAAAAGCAACATATTACTCCRGAATACAATACCAAAAACACCCCCATGTGATTTTTTATGAAAATGCCCTAAGAAAGGAAACAGAATATAAGAAAAACATATTTGAACAGAATATACTTGAGGCTGTCATGTGTTTTGCAACATGTTTACACTTAGTAAGGTGGCACAAAGGAAGGAGCCTAAAGACCAAAAAAAGCAGTGAGATGCAAGCAAAACAAATTGATGGGATGGTAGGAATTATCACMGCCTAACACATCACCACCACCTATCACCTCATTTTAAGGCCACAACTGTCTTGGGTTTTATTTCTGTATTTCAAACAGTTCTAAGAAGTAAGTGATCCTTTCATGCTTACCAAAACATGACAGAACTGATTTGAACTTCCGTCTGCCCCCAGACGGGATCGAATACTAACACCCACAACCAGGCAAAGGATCGTACATCCTCCCAACCAGCCTCCAAACTCAAGAGCGAATCTTGCAATACCTTACTCTTATTCCACATGTCCTGCCTTGCTTTTTATCACTGTAGCACCATCAGTCAATGCATCAGTCAATGTATTACTAATATAACACCCTTTCTGTCTTGAGATACCAACAGGCATCATATCCACCAGATTTTGGATAATTTTTAATGTATCTTTGTAGTTCTGTTTTTAAATCAGGTGTTGAAGATTACCAGATCTTACCTCAATAAAGGGCTCAGAAATGAAAAAGGAAGTTTTTACCAGTGTGTATTAACTCAGTGTTCAGACTGAGCATCTGATYGAAAGTGAAGAATTGAGGGCTCAGTCTTGTAGACAAAGTGTACCTGAAGTACAAAAACCTAGAAGAAACCAGAAGAATGACTTCTTACACACAAAGGAACCTATCATGTCCAGTTAGTTTACACAGCTCATCAYTCAGTAGAACAGCAGTAATCACCTTTGGATGATTACTTCCACAGCAGCCTGCCTGTGGGAAGATACAGATGCATCATGCACACTGAGCACCTCTCACTCCCCTAAATAGAAACCTTTTTTTATGCTACAATAACTCTAAGAAATATGTGTATGCATGTGCATACATTTCTGCTGATGATGGTAAAGGTCAGTTTGGATCTGTGTTGTTCAGTAAGTTTATTCTTATTCAAAGCAARCTTTTCCTTGACTCATTTATGTATTTCCTATGAAATTAAATAYTGATGAAGTAACAAGGCAAACGCCAGGACAGGTAGGGAACAGATGAAACTTCCTTCAAAGTTTTCCCTTGCATACATTTAAAAATTACTCAGCTCGTTACAAATGGRTAGTGTAATATTAGTATATTGCCTGGTTCTCTCTTCTGACCCACATGGTATGAACTGTAGAGTTTCACTCTAAGAGTGTTGCCAGGCCTGCAAACATCTTCCAGTTCTGAGGAAGCAGAGCAATGCTAGTTGATCTCATCTCAGATATGAAATATGAAATCCTGTCTACATCCTATCATATTATGATGGCTTAAAGAAAGAGAAGTGCATTTTAGAGAGGAAACAAAGAGGAAATAATAGCAGCAATGGTAGGCTGCAGAAGGAATGTTTTGTGGAACAAGACAGAGAAGAGCAAAGCACAGAAATGGCCATTACTAAAGGAATGGATAGAAATGTAGAAAGCGAGAGGAAGGATGAAATTCGTTCACAGAAATATTATCATGGGACATTCACAGAGTTTATTTTCTTATTGCAGCACCATAATACTGTCTATGCCAGTCAGAGGGCAGGCAGAGCAAAAATGCCCAGAAATAGAATTATCTACATACCCAAAGGGTTGTTGTTTTTTGCTGTGCTTATTACATACACTCTCCRCAGAAAAGCTTTCTCAAAAAAAATGGAAGGGCAGCATGAAATTAATCTGTGCAAACATGATCTCTTCAGTTTCTACAATGCCATCCAAAAGGGCAGTAGCCCACAGTCGTTCCATCCCATGCATCGCTCTGGCTAGGGATCTAAGCTAAAAAATGAAGGCTGTGATAACAACTGCTCCCATCACATCTTTAATTCAATGTCTCTTGAATGTCAGAAAGCTGACAAGAAAATGACAGTGCAGTCAATAAAGATAGGTAAAGGAAGTGAATTAAGGAGAGAAAAAGTCAAGAAAACAGGGAACATGACAAAGGCAGAAGAAGCTGTTGGTTAATAATCAGAGCTTGTGGGAACATTTCCAAAGGAATTTGTTGCCAAACATGCTGCAGAACAGAGTAGAGGTGAATATGATTATTGTGGGAAGGTTTTTTGAACAATTGCTTCAAGAAAATATAAACCTCATTACACAGACTCCCTTTGTGCAACAAAAACAACTGCTAAAATATTCAAATCTGTTGCAAGATGGAATCAATGTATTTAGAAGATTYCACTGTCAACTGTGCAGCCTAGGGCACGTGATGTAGCCTGTGTTTCTCTATGTTTAAAACAGAAATGAAACGCTACAAAAACGTGTACAGGAATTAAGATCAATGGATAAACCACAGATATGTAGCACATATGTAGCTACATAYGCTGAGCATGTCACATCTGTCTAGGGTAAGGGAGATGGCACAAGCCAAGCTTTCTTCACACCTGGCTTTAACRGTAAGCTTTGTCCTGGAGGGACAATCATCACCCTGCCATCCTTCCAACATGTTCAGCARCCAGCTCCCTTCATTAAAATCCACTTTAGAAAGGCTGCTAAGTCATGTCATCTCTCTTGCAGTATCTCATCCCTCCTGTGATCCCTGCACCTGTGGGAGCACAGCCATTTCACTCAATAGCTGCTGGAAGACAGAGAATTCCCCAAGAGCATTTCTCCGCTGTGAACTGTGAATTCTGTAATCATATATTCATGTAACAGGTGGTTATTAACATAAGTGATGCCACTTTCTGCACTGAAGGCAGTTGGATGTATTTTGAGAACTTACAGAAGTACTTTAGCATGGGATATATCTACTCCCTTTAGTCTTGAGTCAAATCTTGCATAAACTGCCTCTAASTTTAAAGGGTTTCATTTGCCAGATGTTGATACCAAATGCAAAAACATAGCAAACCCAGCTGTACTGCAGAGTGAAGAGAACAGCAGGAGAGCCTGACTGCAGCTTGTTTTGCACTATCTCCCATTTTATTGGGGGACATTCAGATATAATAATCTGAACCTTAACACAGCAGCATTTGCACAACATTTTACACCACAGAGATAAACAAGTCAATACATTGTCAGGAACACTCTGGAGAGCTAAAAGGGAACTTGATCAGATCACATTTGAAAAGGTTTTGTTGTGCCTTTTTTATTTTATTTTTTATCCTGAGGATTATCAGAGTTTACACTCTGCCACACAGTCTGAATCTGTACTGGGGACTGATTAAGCACCCTGAGCATTTCACACTGTTTGTGTAAATGCTCTATAAGATGGATTTCCACTGACTTAGCCTTAAAGCAAATTGAAGAGAGTGGAATTGTGTTAAARTATAGGCTTAATATTCACACAAAAAAGTATTTTATCAGTTTGAGTCTACACTAAAAAGCAAGAAACCAGACAAAAGACTCAACTATTACTCTCCAATTTCCCTTTGTATTACAAAACAGGCCTATGCTCTCCATATAACACCAGTACCGTTGAGTAGAATCCATAATGTCACCAGTTACTGAAATCTGCACCCAATATTCTTTCGGAAAAGTGGGGGGGGTGGGAGGGGGAAGAGGAGAAAGATTGTATTTAATAGCCCATTTTGTTTGATATTTGGTATCAATGCCACAAATCTTTACTCTGCTGCACCTAAATAAATCTGACTGCATAAGATATATTAATATATTTTATTTCATTTTTCATTGAGTTATCCCAATCTGGAAACTCATATTGTCTGTAACTCATATTTGAAGGTAGAAACACAAAATTTTTTAAAATCTTTTCATATTTGTCCTACTGTTTAACATAAATATTACAATAGCTGTCATATTTGAGGATTACTTTCTTGTCACTCTATAATACCATTAATTTTATTTTTCTTTTATTCTGATTTTCAGGTCAGAATACCAGACTGGGTTTGCAAATCTTAGCACGAGGCAGATTTTTTAATTCAAAAAGAACAACATAACACAAAAACTGTTGTCAGGTAGCCATAACACACAGCAATGCATGAATGCAAGTTTGTAAACAAATACCAAGATCTACATTTAAAAGCATAACTGAAAAAAAGTCTTAAACAGCCACTGTTACAGCCCCTCAGAACTCAGATTGAGCATGACGACATATTATGTCTCCCACATCCCTAATAGAATACTCAGTTGGAACAAACACATAATGTCAAACATTAACTGCAGATGGTCTCAGACAAAGAATATACCTGAGCCATCCTGAAGGGAGAACAGGATCTGAATTTCACAATGCTCACAGGTATCATCCAGGTAGACTATTCCTTAGGCCTGCTCCTCAGCTCTTGGCTCAAACTCTTTTCAGTCTCTGCAGCAGCGTGTAATCTATGTAATTCCTTTTCACATCGCTACACTCAACCTTAAAGGATGCAGGCACAGCATAGGATTTACTGTTGGCTTTCTAGCAGTAGAAGAGACGCTACTGTTGATAGGTGTAAGAACAGCTCATAGCTAGCTCCTGCCCTTCTTTCCTTCTTGTAGGTGTTGATCAACACCTTCTGTCTGTATTACCACAAACACTCCTGTCTTGCCTTACCTAGTTCATATACTACTAAAAAAATTAGACTTACAGATATACCAGATTTTAAGAAATCACAATCCAGCCTTGAAAACAAGGTAGAAAGCCTATTAGAAAGTAGCTAGATAATCCAGAGTAACAGGTGTGCCAAAATTTAACACTCAGAATATGTGACCTCTAAACTCCAGCTGCTACCAGCATGATTAATACCATTTATAGACTTATTCTACAGACAAAAAACTGTTTATCAGATGACAGATTTTAAATAAATGCATTGAACAATTTCTTGTTCTCACAAAATTTTGTAAATAGTGCTTTCACTTTATCAGTAAGTAGATGGAGCAAAGCAAAAAATATTAGCACACCACTCCTAGCAGAAGCTCAGCCTAGCCTATAAAGCACAAAAACTTGCCAGTGTTAGTACACTTTCTGTATTTTAACCCTCAATCTTTTGCGTAATACTAAAACTCTTTTTTTGCAACCAAAACCCTACACTAATTAGTTTTAGCAGAACATGAGGCAAAATGTTCTGCTAAAAACCCCTCCAGCCAGCTGGCAGAATTCCTTTGCACTGGAAAAAAATCTTTTCTGACACACAGTAACATGCTGCTCCTAGCAATCCTGCTGCAATGTAGCACTTAATTATCACTCTGATGAGATACATAAACATTGTATCATCTAATTTCACATAATAAAGTATAAAGGCTAGGTTTATTTCAGCCTTCCTAATAAGAAACTGGCACCTTACAGTATTAATCTCTCATCTAATTGGGTCTTGGATTAGTTGTCATCATACAGTATCCTTTTTCTTTGCTCCAGAAGTTAATTTTATTCAGCTGAGTTTTCATCACATTTTTTCATAGACAAAATATGGAGTCTGGTCCCACACTACGGTCTGGTCTCGCTCCTATCCGGTGAAAACAGTATGACAGAAACTTTAAAAATAATTTCCAAAAATTGCCAAGAACAATAAAAGCCAAAAACTAAAATTCTCAGATTCATTCTAACTTTCTTTTCTAAAAATTTCTAGATTACATGCAGATCAAGTGCTAAGTAGTTCAAGAGCATACTTGCTTGAGTGAATTCTTGACTATTCTGACTGTTGCACCTGAAAACAGGATTTATTCACTGCTGAGTATGCTAAGACAAAATCAAAATCTGGAATGGATCACTTGCTGAGTCTATTTATTACTAATGAAAAAAATTAAAAAGATGTAGAAGCTGGAATATCACAAAAATATTAAGATTATTAGAGCTGCAAACATTAAAATATTATTTCAGAAAGCTAATTTCTTTGGAAGTTGAATTAATTTCTACTTACCAGTCCTGCAACTGAGTCAACATCCTGTTAAGGTAATAAACCCAATCTGATACCAAGACTGGGCATCTTGTACCCTTGCCTAGCATTGGTGACAAAAAATGAAGTACATTGGTGCCAGCTATTTCTGATGCCAAAAGAAATTGTCCTAGCCATTATCAATATCTCTACTCAGCACTAGTGAGGTCCTATCTGTAGTGCAGTGTTCAATTCTGGGCTCCCCAGTACAACTGGAGTTACCAGAGCAAGTCCAGGAAAGGGCCACAAAGATGATTAAGGGACTGGAGAACCTGACATATGAGGAGAGGCTGAGGGAGCTGGGACTGTTCAGCCTGGTAAAGATGATGGATGGGGATTCTGTCAATGTGTATAAATMCCTGAAGGGAGGCTGCAGGGAGAATGGGGCCAGACTTTCCTCAGTGATGCTGTGCGACAGGATGAAAGACAACAGGCACAAACTGAAATATAGGAAATTCCACTTGAACATGCTGTTCAACTGTTGTCCAATTGTTGTCTTACACTTCTGCAGAGTGGTTTATACAACCTTTAGACATACAAATAATGAGGACTGTTGATTTATCATATCTATACTACATAATTAGGAGACACAAATCATGTACTTTCAAACAAAGATAATGAAGCCAGTATTTTCATGAATAATTGCAATTTTTAAATCTAGAGCAAACCTAGCCATATTAATAGTAATATGAAGATACACTTCTACATCTCTGTCAGAGGGTGGGGTTTGGATGGCCTTGAAAGTCCTGTAAAGAGCAAATACTGTTTCCCAGATATATTCTCTGTCATTCCTTAGAAAATAGTATCTTAGCTCCCCCTGTACAAAGTATCTTCAGCTAAAAACGTTTTCTGTTAAGGTTTCCCCCTGCCCCATCCCCTTACTGCAGAGGGTACACAGCTGTCTGATTATATCAGACTGCTCCACAAATCAAGTCCACAAATCAACCTAAGCTTATCAGACTTGCAAAGCTTCTGAATACCCACTTTTTTTCTTCTTTCTTCCTATTCTAATTATTAATATGGCTAACTTTTTCAGGGCAACACAGCAGTGTCCATTTCACAGCAAAAAGGACCTTTTAAGACAAACATTCATTAACAGTCCTTTGCATGAGTCAAACAGAAAAGCAGCTACCTAAACACTTCTTCCAGGTCTTTTCATCAGCTTTCCTTTGACAGCTGTGCACTAAGGCATTCAGGAATTAGTTTCTAATTTAAGAAGTAGATAAAATTTCTGATACCTTAAAAATTTGGAGAAGGATATTTATGTAGAGCAGAAGTTGTATTTATAGTTGCAAATATAGAATCCCTAGCAAAATGCATCAAAGTCTAGTGTACAAGACCTAGTGTTAGTTCCTGCCCTTCACATTTAAACATATCTCCGTGTCCACTTTAGAGCTAAATTAAAGCTGCAAAACAAAGACCTATATTTATTAGCAACACACACGATCTGGAAGACCTAAGTCAACTGAGATGAGAAGGCTTCATTCAAAGTTTAGCTCTTTGAGGCGTGAGAGACGTCAAACATTTAACTATCAGTTTACAATAAAATTCCTGCATGACAGAATAGATAGATGTTTTTACCAGCAACCTTGTCTTTCCACATTCTTTTTCCGCATGTACTGACAACTTGCACACAGTAGAATTACTGTTAACATCTGGCACAGGAAAAGGCAAAATAGTGGTAATACTGAAAGTAGATGAAGAGGAAATGTTTTAGTTTGTACTTTCATAAATTTAAATTTGAATTTTAAAAAGAGGACATAAGAGGCTGTCAAGATAAGCCAGTTCTAAAATGAAATGAGAGAGAAAGAAATGCCACTTACACACCACAAAGGCAACTCACACAAGAAAATTAGTTCTGAAAAGACAAGAGGAAAAAAACCACAAAATCACCATTTTTAACCTCACTTCTTTAATAAGGATTACATATCAGGAAATAAAGGCATAACATCAAATCATGAAATATGGGCGTAAAACCTGACAAACAGCTTAAGACACTAAACTACTGTCAGCCTTAGCATTAGGCTTTCACTTGACTCAAGAGTTTCTCTACAGTCACTGAATGGCAGACATTCATAGGTTCATTCAACCTGAGGTGCTGCAGTCACATTTAGCCTTAAGAAAAGTTGAAGTTTAGTCCTGAAGTTGAATGTCCAGAGCAAGCAAAAGGGAGGGAGCAAAGGGGAGCAAAGGGGAAGGGATAATGGGATGGGAAAGCTGCAATGAATTCTCTACACTTCACACACAATAAGAAGAACAATCAAATGCTCTTCATTTAAATCTCTCTCTTTTCCTTATTATCAGCTGCTCACACCAAAATAGATCATGCATTTAACTGAATTTTGATTCTCATCTCAGTTTAAGAATGGCTGAGAYGTAGAGTCTTGAGTAGAAAACTCACATCTATCCATTAGCCGTTTCTAGTAGGGATATACACCGTGCTAAGCTGCTTTCAGTAGCTATTCTGTAATCCATTGCTGTCAACTTGCTTTTCCTCTCTTAACATCATATTTTATTTTGTGTGTTATAGGACAACCTGGATCATCTAGAAGTTTGTATTTTCCTACACACATACCAGTTGAAAAACTGATCTGAAAATCTTGAAGACAATATAAGAAGTTTGAAGAAGGCATGAGGATTTTAATTAAAAATCAAGGAGGCACTAAGAAGGATATTTTTCAATCAGACTGTCCATCTAATTTTTCGCTCAAGACTAATGATATTCAAAGGTAAGCCACTTAAGTGCCTCTGTTCCACAGCAGTTGGCTGATGAGAGATTTCAATGGCAACTTAGATTTTTAAAGTTTTCCATTCATTTCCAAGGCCGCTATTTGCTGCTTCTAGTGGTATAAAATTTTTTAAAATTTTAAAAAGTATCACCAAAAGGTGCAGCAAGAATACCACTAGTAAGGTGATGAACACATCTACTCTGATTTCTCTTTATGCAGATGAACGGAACTCAGTTAAACACTGTCCTCTCTATGGAAAATGTGCACTGACAGCTGGTACACGAAGACAGAGCACTGAGTGATACAAGTGCTGAAGTTTCTAGAAAATCCTTCAAGTATAAAACATAAAAAAGTACCTGCTGTACTTTTTTTCCCCATTCTTCCATGGTGGACTTCAAGATTTTTACAATTAGAAGTTAAATAAATACATTCAAAAAGAATTAATCAGCCAGCAAAGAACAAGCATGTAGACTGGCAGACTCCATGCAAGATTTCCGTATTAGAGTTCTGTTTTTTTTCCCACGTTGTTTGTATTTGCAGCAAGGAAGAAAAATTTCCACATGCAATAGATATACTGTTAATAAATATTTATCACATTTTAGTAACATAATGGAAGGTAGATGAAACAGGCTAACTTCTTGGGAAGCAGTAGTGAAATTAATAGCTCGTGCAAATGTTTTACTGCAATGCCGTTAAAAGTCACGATGATCAGAAAAGGAAAGTACCGAAACTCCCTTTCCCGTTCCATTTGAACTGATTGCCCACAATAGAAACAAACATTTCCTGTGACATTAAGTTGTCATCAGCTTCTGTGATTCCCAGTTCACTCAGCCTTTTCTTGCGCATCTGGCTCTTCTTTACAGAAGTAGCACCAAGTTCATTTGCAATTTCATAATTGCTTTCAGTTTGCTCAGAAATCTCAGCTTGCTCATAAAGCTCCAGTTCATCAGTTACACATTCAGGTAGTTCTTCATGTCTGAAGCCCTCTACACAGGCTCTCTCACTGCCTGGGTGAGGCTGTGTATTCCCTAAGTCAGGAAACAATGAGAATGTTATCACTGATCATGCAAAACAGCCAGAATAGCTCTGGAATTAATTTTTTTCAGTCTTAGTAATTCTCTCCTCATCCCAAACCCTTTTTGGAAACTATTTAGTGACAGGCACGTACTCCAAATACAGTCTATGATGTTTAAGGAAAAGGTTTCTTTAATCCTTTCAATTGAGATGACTTCAATTGGCCAACTAATAGTGAAGCACATTAAAGAAAATTATTGTGGTTTACACACTGCATTTGAGAGCAAAACAGGTCTTCTTGAATAAGACGTAATACAGGAAATATAGTTGTCACATTTTAAATACTACAGGAAACAATTTCTGCGCTGGCAAGCTAGGTAAAAAGCATGTCTCAGCTCTGGTGCAAAGGAAAAATCAAGCAGGGAACTGCTATGAACCAGAAGACCTGTATAAGACATATCTAATCTCTTGTTGATCACCCTGTTGTGTTCAGTATGACCCAATGAGGCCACCAACCACGCCAGCCCTGCCTATTAGGAAATACAGATATTTAGGGACCTTTAAACAGAAACACACACAYGGCATGGTGCACAGACATTCACAGTATTTCTCTGCAGCAGTTCATCGCTTGGAAATTTGCAGTATTCTGAAAGTTATTATGAGTTATTTTGGCTAAATCAATCTAGACATTATTAGAAAAATCAAGAGATTTTCTTAAGAATTACACAATCCAAACCCTTAGGAGTTCCTAGTAAGAAGCCAGAGAAACATACCTTCCCTTTTCTCTGCTGAAACATCCTTTACATCAGATGGAATTGTTGGTTTAACCAGGACCACTCCATAGCCTTCATTATTATGAATCATGTTATTGAGCATGGTTATCTTGGGGATGTCATAATTCTCATCTAAGAAGTTCTACAGCAAAGCAACAGAAGTCCAATGTGTTATATCTAGCTAAAGGAGAGCAAACTATTACAGTTTTAGGTAGAACTAGTTCTCTATATTGGCTAAAATTTATATCACTTCCCTATGCAATCGACTTTGTAAAAGGCATTTTACTTCTGACAGATAAGGAATAAAGCAATATATTATATACATACTTGTGTATATATACAAGTATACCAAATTAAGTAAACAATAAGCACCAACATCATCATGAATGACAGATATGAGTTCCACCATAATGGCAGCAAGATTATAAGGCAACAAGTTATTTGCAGCAACCTTAGCAACTATAAACTTTTAACAAGCACAGTCTGCCTTGAACTAACCTTTATAAGGATTCCTTCCTTGCAGTGGTGTATGCCATTGTCTAACAGGGTGCACGTACTACCTGGATAAATTTCCACACCAGCACCCTGCAAGATAAYGTTGCTGGCAGTTCACAAATAATTCAGGCATGCTTCCAACATAATTTGACAACTCTGCTGTGGATCTTCACGCTCATCTAGCAGTTCCACAAGGTAAAATTGTGTTGTCACTCCATCTTCAGGGCTTTGTTAACTAGCTTGAGCAGCATACACCCAAGGTTGAAGGCCCCATGAATCTACTGTCACCATTCAATAAAAGCTCTGGTGAAGACTAACTGCACAGCCTTGTACCATTTCCTAGCTTTTTAGTTACCCACCTCAACTCTCAAATCCCATCTTCTTTCAAAATGTTATAATCAGAGTTCAGATTTGTGTTTATCATCCTTCTGCAAGGATCAATGTATAAGATGTTCAAAAAGAGCAGTTCATTTGCAGAACAGATACATGGTTTGACGAAAAATAAATATTTATGGGCAGAAAAAACAAAATATTTTAAAGGTATTACAGGCATGAAACAATCCAACAATGTAGCAACCATTATCTCACAGATGTCCCTTGTTATGTGATTTTCATATAGCATCACACAGAAGTCAGCATGAGATACTTCACTAGATAGTATTGGAGCCTAAGAGATCCCTGGGACTACTCTCTCAAAACCAATAAAATGTAGCTGTCTAAAGCAAATTTCTAAAGGTTCTCTCTCTCTCTCTCTCTCTCCCCCCCCCTCTCCCCCCTTTATTGACTGAATTATTTCCTAGCAAAAGCCACTGTTTTACTTTAGGAACCAAGACAGAGTTAAGAACTCGTTCATACCTTAGCACCATACAGATCTGAGTTTTTCATTAATAGCTCAGCTGATGTTCGTACTGTTATGCCTGTAGTCTCACACTGTAATACACAATTCTCCAACGTGGTTTTCCCATGGTGAACATCTACATACACAGACAACCACACTGTTAAATGAAGCAGCTATGCAGAGGCAAATCCTTCCTACAGATAGATAAACTTACAACATTTTTACAGTGCACTAAAATTCCTGTTTTAATTTTATCCACTCTAAGTTAATTTATTTTACTGATTTGCTTATGAATACTTTGAACACGTGCTATTTTTGTAGTATAAACAGGAATGCTGCTGCAAAGGAGCACTAGCTGAATCTGTCTTAAGGTTTTTCTTGCTGGGGATAGGGAAGATTTTTTTTTAAGTGACAACAATTGTTTTTTTATATCCCTAAAAGACTTTTGAGATGAGATATTAAATACTTGTACACAGTTGTTAATAAATATTTGAACATGTTTTAAACCAAATGTCTCTTGGGGCAAAATATTAATTAGCACCTTCTGCAAGGACAGAATGCTACGTCCAGTAAATTCATGGGATACAACTTAGGTTTATTTGGATCCCAGTTTGAACATGTTATCAGCAAACAGTGATCTATGCTGGTTGATGAATGGCGAGTTGTTTAGGATCAGCTAAAGCTGAATACTGCCAAGAGAGGTCTTTCATAGAAAGGGAAATCTCCTTTTCCAGGCAGTTTGGAGTAGACTCTGTAGCAGAGTCAGGTAGCCTTGGCAGCAGAAAAATTAAGTCAAAGATTCTTACATAAGAAAGAATAAAGCTTGAGAGCACAGCAGCTTGAAAGTACAAAGAGTAGAAGTTATTTTGTTCTCCAGATTATTAGCGAAGAGAGAAAAAAAAAAGAAAAAAAGTCTTGATGTTTATAGATGTACAGTTCCTCTCCTCTGTATTTCGGTAAACTCTAATACCGGATCCCAGGTTCACAGAAAGATTAAAGTGCTTTGAATACTTACTTAAAATCCCCTCCACAGCATCATGTTGCACTAGCTTCAAACTGGAGATCTTTATATTGGCTCCTGTACAGTCAACGAAGTTGTCTCCTTTCCCTCGCTTCTCTATCACAATATCGTCTGGCAGACCATAGCCTTAAAGCAGAGGCAAAGGACACAAGTTTAAGAATAACAGGTAACAGGTGCTTAATACTTAAGTTCTAATCCTCCATGTATAATTCGAATTTCTATCTGAGGTCTGGTGTATTACCAGCATTTTCTAACAGTGGTCAGGCTACACCTGTTACATCCCCTCCGTACTAGGGTGCAGGCATACAAACAAAAAAAAGAGTCAAAGTTACCTTACTTGAATGACACAATAAAATGCAAAGTTATTTTAGGAAGCTGAACAAAAGGATAACTGAGCTATCATCTGTAAAAGCCCAACATCACACTCCTAAAAGTTACAACAGAGCAGGGAGGTGCAGTAACCAATGATACACGGGCACTTGCATTCTGCTTTCAAGGCACAGAAATTCCCTAGGACAGGGCAGAGGCTCCAAATGGGGAAAAAAGCAATCAGCACCACAGTGCAGGAAAGCAAGTGCAATGGATTTCACGTTGTTAATAAAATTCACTCAACTTCCATGTATAAATGATACTTGAGTGAAAACTAATGTTTCTGTGTTGCATGGGCTTCCAGATTAATTCAGACTAAAAACAAGCTTTCACAAGCATATGCCAACACTGATTTACTCAGCCATCCACTGTTGTCAGCATTCAACCGCTTACAGTGGAATTTATGAACATGTAGAGCTGTTATTGCTTGTCACAGACAAGAATCATGATAAGGAAAGCAATAACGCAATGTCTACTAAAGCAGCATGAGTCCTATCATTTTCTGCAAACTTACATGAACTCAGCTAAGTGCTTGAGCAGGATGATAACTTTTAACCAAGTACATACATAAATACTCTTATGTGCAATTTGAAAGGTTAAAAAGAAAAAGCTTTTGAAAAAGAGTTGGGAGAAAGTTTTAAAGACAGCAAATGCAAAGTCAAGTTATATGACTGATACTTCAACATGCTATGTTATCTAGAAATCTTTTTCCACCACTGCTGATTTATGCCTACCCCTAGGGAGTAGACAAGGTGCAATTTATTGCTAACGTGGTAGGAGAGCACAATGGGACAGTAAATGGCAGATCCAGTTGAACTACACATTTCTACAGAAAGAGAGGTTACCACGCAAGGCTTAAGGAATAACTGTCTTACAGGCTGCCTGGAGGTTTTCTAACCACACTATTAGCTTATTTACTATTCAACCTCTGAAGCAGCTGATGTAGCAGCAAGCAGGAAGTTAGTGACAAGTCAAGGCACAGAGAAGGAAAGATTTATCCGCTATCAAGTGGTGTTCAACACAGCCTGGTCAGGACCATATGCCTGCCTGAGTGCTAAGCAGCTCCACAGGAGCTAAAGGCAACTGCCATCCAGTAAAACTCATCACAGATACTAGACAGGTTGATGATGCAYCCATCTTAGACAACGCACCATACAAGTAGAAGTGAGGTTCTTAGGTGCCTTTGCTATAAAATAAAACCTTTGCTTGATTTTCCTGGGCTGCTACTGCTTAAATCTTACTTAGTTCTTTTATTTATCTGTGACTTATTAATCCTCATACTTTCAATTTTATTACTGACTTGCACTGTGAATGGAAAAAATTAAAGCTCTACTAAGCCAAGTGACATTATACCTTTGATCAATCACCTCTTCATCCCAAGAAAGCTACCAAAACAGCCAGCTGTTCAGATCAGTGCCAGCAAAATTTCTCTTGATGCTCCTACTTCAAACATTTTCAGTTGCTACTACTGCTATAAGAATTTCTCTAACAGAAGTTCATATAAAGAGATTAAATGCCCTGACTTACATTCATTATTCAAATGGTTCCTACTAAAGATACTTATTTATATTTCTTGCTCTTTAAAAATAGAGTAGCTCATCCTTTAATAGCTGTGCTACTTCACCACTTCTATTACTGTTTCTGCAAAGCTAGAAAAGTAGTTGTCATAAATACCACTCCACAGAACTTTAGAACAATACCGTTCTCACAGATAAAGCAAGCAGTTTGAGGCACTGTAGCATGCAAGTGCATTGTATACCAGCATTCATATCTATATAAATAAAATATACAAAAGAAGGCTGAGAAAGAAAGCAATGCTCACAAAACAGAACAGACGAGAAAAATATATCTCAGAACAGCAGGAAGTTAAACTCCCAGCAATCTTCCCATTAGGAAAAATTGACAAGATTAAAAAAATAATAATAATACAGTTAAGTGTCTGAACAGCTGCATAATGCCCACAGTGATATATGGCCTATTACACTGCAAGCTGTAATCTTAACTTGAAACTGTTTGCTAAACTGTTTACAAGGTGCATACCTAAAGTTGAGGAATTACTACGAGAATTCAAGAAACGTGAGAAAAATATAGTAACGTACCCTAAACAAGGCAACTGCATTTCTTTTTAAAACCCGAGCACACTTTTTTGTCTCACAAAATATTTCTATCACATATGCGATTTCTACAAAATAAGAAGAAGTGTCAAATCATCAGCTTCCTTCTGTTCCCATGAACTTCACATAACAGCACAAATTCACACTGGTAGCCCACACACATATAGATGATAGGCAACAAGAGCCATAAACTAAATTCCAATAGCACTTGGTTCATTTGCATTCTGTATTCACCAGCACCATATTGGCACTGAATCTAAGAGCATTCCTCTGAAGCACATTAAGACAAGCAAAACAGAGTGGGAACATCTCTCCCACATACCCTAAAGTTATTGGCTCTAATAACTAAAGCCTCACAAGTGTCCCATAGTGACTTCTGTGCCTGTTAGATTAAAAATCAAGTTCCTTGTGTTCCTGCTGGATCCTCTCCATTAACTATATAATTGGGATTTAGCCAGAAAAATGGTTAGGAGGAATCGGTGAATTTGCTATTCATTAGCAAAAATTTCCAATTTATTAGCCACAGTTATTTCTGCAAATAAAACAGCTTACTCCATCCTGCATTAGACATGATCTTGGCTCTTCAGCAGAGACAGGAATGCTTTTAAGGGAAAGAAAAAAAAAAGAAAACCCACGCCCTTTATGCAAAGCCAGTTTGTTCTAAGACACTCAGTTTACATTGTTTTAAGAATCTTTATGCTAGAAAGTCCCTACCTTCTAGTTCAATTGAATCAGCAATGCAGAACACGCCATCTACAACATAGCGACCAGGACAGATGAGGACAGTGTCTCCTTCATAGCAAGCATTTACAGCTGCCAGTGGATCATTGTGAAACTATGAAAGACAAACAATATCAACTCCTGAAAAAAATGTTACAAAAACGGCATGTATTTACATCCTTCGAGATTCTTTTTCAATTAAATGTTGCTGTTTTTGTTTAAAAGAAACTCTCTTTAATGGCACCAGTAATACACAATTTCTACTTTGAATTCAAGAATCATAGCACTCTCTCTGGACAGAATGAGCCTTAAAACATTCCTTTGCTCTTTGTATCTATCCCCCCATAAGAAAACTGGGGCAGAGAGCCTGATTGAAGCATACACACAGGAAAGTGGACCTCAAGACCTCAGAGAACAATTGCCATCACATAAAATTTGATTTATAGTCCCCTCCACCACCCCCCCCCGCAAAAAAAACAAACAAACAAAAAAAACCAAAGAGTCTAGGTCCTTCCCTCTGGCATCATTTTGCCCATCTGTTATTCAAACTTGACCAGTACACAGCAAGCGATTCCATTTTGCCCTAAGAAATCCACACCAATCCAACCCTAGATCATCATCATTAGAATCAGATCAAAAGATACCTTAAACAGAAAAAAGTATTATTTAATATTTTTATATAAAAGTATTATCTCAGCATGTTTAATTATGGAATATTTACAGGTAGTTTATTCCATTATTGCTTATATACAGAAATAAAACAGCTTGTATAGAGCATGCAGAAGACAAACGTATCAAAAGAAATTATTTGTATCTTCCAATCTTACTGTTTACCAGTTAAATTAAGAACAATGCTTTTGGACTCAAAATCTACTAATTAACAAAAATAAACACTGCATGACTGTAGCACCTGGCACACGATAAAGTAACTTACTCTTCCACATTGTTTCAAGGAGAAAATAAAAGTACTAGGTGGCAGACAACTCCTATTCCAGTACCTGTATTTCTAATTCTTCACCATAAGATTCAGGACAAAGTTTGTCCCTTATCAGTGACTGTAACAGACTTGCCATCATGGTTGAGGATACAACATGAGTGATCTTGGTACCCGTTGGTCTTAGTCCTTTAGCTTGAAGACCACTGTATTTTTGGTAACCAAACACATACCTAAAACAAGAACAACAAAATCATCAGTTCTTTCCTCAGGAAAGAACTTTTTTGCATATAGTTTCCCATGTGGTCTCTCCTCCTCACCCAAACTCAGAAAGTACCTCAGAAGAGGATTCTCGATTAGTTTTAGCTTTTGTTTTAAATGCTCTATCTTCTCGTACAGCTTTAGTCCTTCCACCATGGAAATGTTTTCTACTTCAGAGTCTGAATCACTGCTTGATATGCTGCTTCTCACATTCAAAAACTTCCTATAGAGTTCCTCACACTGAGACAACAAGTTCTGGTAATCAGCAACAAGTCCAGAAGGTACACGATGCTCAAGGATGTCATAATGCCTGCAATTCAGGGTAAGGAGTCAGCATTTTTCACATTTACAAGTTAAAAGGATTGAATACAAACCTACAGAGAACCTAAGGAGCTCTGGATCAAAACTTTGGTGAAAATTCTCTGCAGTCTGTATCAACACTGTTCAACTTTTTTGAAAATAACAAAAACAAAAGAACATAGACACACATAAACATACAACTTCCTCTAAGGAGTTCCTCATCCACCTTGAGAGATCACACAATGATGAAAAACTTGCTCTAAAAATGCAAGTATAACTACAAAAGTAGTAAGATTTAGCAGTTAATTAGACAAAAAAAACCTATCTTCTTTTAAGCATTTATTAGGAGGGAAAAAAAAGAAAAATACATCTTAATTAAAAGAAAAAGCCTATAAAGTGAAGTCTCCATTAGCAACAACCGAAACAACTACCCAGGGAAAAAAAAAAATATTCAGGATGAATGAGAAAGGCAGTATCAGGACTGGATGAAGAAGTGAAAGCACTGAATAGTATATTTTGCACCTTCCCAAGAGGTATGTACCAAAGGAAATTGCAAGCCAGAAAATACCAGTCTGAAGCTGCATTGCCAAAGTCAGAAAAATGAAGACATCTGCCAGCTAGACAGTGCCAAGAACTCTATGGTCAATCATGTACTACCAATCATGGTCACTACAAAAAAAAAAAAATGGACAACAATTAATGATACAAATAAAACAAGACTGAATTATCTCCCACCATTTTTGTAGGGAAGCAATTGAATGCAGCATAAATAGCTCTATTCAGGATGCTAAATGAAATTAAGGCTAAGGTGTTCCCTCAATTTTCAGAGGTTCTTCACAGGGTACACTTAAAATATGCTATAGAGCAATATATCTGGAACAGTAAATATTTACACAATCGTAATAAGATATACAGAGACACAAAAGAGCCTCACATAATTTCAGCAATCAAATTATTAGAGGCAACAGTAGGTGAATTCAAGGTGACTAAGCAAAATAACTCATAGTAATACAGAAGTATAAAATACCCAAAAAGATACTGAATACTGTACATAATTCAGCCCTGAAATGTAGTCTACATTTTAGGGCTTGTCATTATAAAAGTGCATGAAACTAATTATTTCCTTTTCTTCAAGCTTTGGTGAAATAGTTCATACAGCTTTACTTGCCTCAGAAACCTAGTACAAGCTGATGTGCAGCCATTTATTTTCTGCTTGAAGACATTGTTGAAGTATTTTGGATCCTCGCTAAGCAATGTTTCTATTCTGATGTAAGATCACATRCTATCTTAAATAATAATAATAACTATACCTCTTGGTATATGATTGCATTTTAGTTTCATTCCAAGTCAAGTCTTCACAAAGCTCCAAAACCTCAGCAACAGAATAGCCATTTGCTGGGGGCATAGAAGCATAAACTTTTCCTAAATTCATGTAATTTCCACATTTAACATTTTCCCCTAATTTCCATGATCTCAGAAAAGCCCAGACATATCAGAAGCCTGAAATGTCACATATCTCCGGTTTGAAAGGGAGGCCCACAGTCATCTTTACTGTGTGGGTAATGATATTATTTCCTTTTGCAAAGCACCTCAAGATTTAATGCTATATTCTAAATAGCACGTAGGCATTAAATTTAAATATTTATTAATGCTGTTCTCCAGTATCATAGCAGTATCAGACCTGCATATGAATGACTCACGTTTTTGGATACTCATGCTAAGTTATAACATGCAAGGAATAGAAACAGAAGAATAACTTTAAAGAAAGACATAATAAAAACAGATACGGTGTCAAATATTAGGGAGTAACTTGCAGTGAAAATTGCTTTTCAATTATTCCCTCCAAGTATATTTGATAGTGTGCTTTAGCTTCCTCAAAAATATAACCAGATTGCTTCTTTATGCACTGCTTCAGCTTCATATGGCTGGATGGCATCAAAAATCCACCTTTGGAAAACCTAATGCCAACTAATYCCACTAGGGAAAGAAACAAACACATTCCTCCTTCAGCATGACCATTTTTTCAAACTTTTGCTTATACTCTTCTCCATTCTCATTCTTGTTCTATGCCCAAAGGTATCAGAGCATCCCATGCCAGCCTTTATTAGGATCGCTTATGTACTCACTGAGGACTGGGTCTGCAATCTAAAGGAGGTTATAGCTGGATTTGGAGCGCCATCTGATGGAAGGTTAAGGATTACAAAGAAAAACAGGTAGATTCAGAAATGAAGCAGCAACCTCAGCTGCTCTCTCTGAATAAAATTTTGAGTGTCTGGTAGACTACTGCTAGAACAGACTTGCTTTGATTTACTAATAAAGGGTTTTCTTTGAAATTTGTCTGTCACTATTCCCACATCACCTTTACCTGCAGTTTTACCTAATATCAAAGTTGTACGTACAATCTCAGTCGAGGTTCAACACATCGCACAAAGTAATCAAAATCATCTTCCTCCTCCTCGTCCCAAGTCCTCCAGATGCACTTGTAGAAGAACCTTTTGAAACAAAGTAAGCATTTAAACACACACCAAGGAGGCCACTTTTACCGAGCAGAAACAGAACTAGAAGTAGGAATGCAATAGAGTTCAGCTCAAAACATCAGCTTCTTCCAATCCCACGTCACTGWCCCATAGACTGTTTAGTAGACAAAATAATCTTTCTCACGTGCTATTTAACCAGATAGAGTTTTGTCTTTTTAAAGTTCATAATTTGTAACATCCTGAGTGACACCAACTTCCATCAAAACAGACTGAACAGCAAAAAATTGGTTTTGAAAAACAAGACTTACACTCTTAAGATACTGAAATATCTGAGATTCTGATACTTTTGGGGTTTAGTCATACATCCTTCAGCTAAGTTGTCCTTAGAGCCCAGAGGAAGTCTATCATACTCATCTTTCAAGCTCAGATCTTCACTGCTGAACAAAATACAAAGATAGCCTCTCAACAGAAAGACTCTTATCCCCTTCTCCTGGCTGCCCCCACCACTTCTGAAACACTGCCCATGTTGCAGAAAGTTGAATGGCAATAAGCTTGAGAAAAATCTACCTCATGCCTGACTAACTACCTGCAGCTGCAGAATACACCACAGGTTTTCCATGTGACCAGTCCTTGGAGCCCTCATGGAACCAGGCACCTGATATACTTTGGAAAGCCAGGCCTGTGCAGCTGCCAGCATGACTGCAAGAACTCATTGAGAAGGGCACCAAGTACTGTATATTACCAGAACACAGAGGTTGTTTATGACAGAAATTAAACCTTGAGCATTCTCCTACCTGACATGCTCTATTGCTAGCGCTGTCTGATCAAACTCTCCCGACTCATCATACACAACCCACAGCTCCTGTAGTGGTATCTGATGCTCCTTCAGCTCCAAGAGTTCCCGCATGCACTCCAAAGTAAAGGTGCTAACCTGTGACTCGCACAGGAAAGGCTCACCAAGTTGCACAACTGCTTTCAGAGATGAGTACTCCATGTCAACAACCTGTTAGAACAGACAGCTCTTAGGATTCCCCTGAACAAAATCATAGACACAGCTGAGAAAGCCTAAATTGACACGTTCAACTCAGTGGGCATTACTGTAAGTGCCAGCTGACCCATACAAATCAATGCACTTTGCATGGTACAGTAAAGGCCATCTATTTAGCTGAAGTGATAACCCCAAAATTAAACTTCTCACCCCCACATATGCAAGGCCCTTTCCAGATTCAAAACACCATTCAAGTCCCTCACAATACCCATACAAAGATACTAAATTACTCCCTGATTTTTTTTTGTTGCTGTTGCTATTTGTTTTTTAAACGGGCGTAAGCAGTATTTCCAGACTCAGTTAAATAAATACTTTTCAGTTCCCACAGACCCCTCTGAGGCTCATTTTCCGAAGTACTGACAAAGACTGAACAGTCCAAAGAGCTAACCTGGGCCAGTGAAAGCCACTTTTACAGAATAGTGAGATCATCTGGTTCAATCCCCCTTCTCAGGCAGGGTCAGCTACAGCACAGTGCCCAGGACCACGTCAGTCAGGTTTTGAATATCTCCAAAGACACAGACCCCCACAACCTCTCTGGACAAACTGTTCCAGTGTTCAATTACACTCAGTGTGGAAGTGTTATCCTATGTTCAGATGGAAATGCTGTCATTAACTATGCTGAAAGCTGCAAGGGCTACAAGTGTTTTCTGTCTGCAAACATGCAATGAAAGTTCAAGTTCAAACTAATACTCATGGTTTGCACAAAAAAGTAAGACTCAGACACTGGGAGGCCTGGAAAAGCAGGGTTCCAAACTTGCAGACCTCAGAAGACTTTTGATAGCAGTGTGCAACATTGAAGAACTTCAGTCAGTACTGAAGAGGATTAGAATTTTACTGATAAGCTGGCAGATAAGGGCCTGTTATTTGAATAAAGTGACAACATCCAGCTCTGGACTAGGTACTCATCCCCTTTGCATCTGCAGTTTTAACCTCAGTGGCTCACTCATACTGACTTCATGTTCCTCCTCTCTCTATTTCAGCAAGGGCCCCTTTAAAGAGGTTGCTGCCATTTAGGTACAGTCCTCCCACCACAATACTCAGACATTGATAGGGCATCCCTGAAATTAGGCCATGTGAGACATTTTTGCCAAGTAACCTTCACACAGGTAAGACTATACAGGCTCTGTATCAGCCCTTTAAGGTTGAAAATCATTTGACCAGTTCTAGAGAAACTCAAGTAAAGGTGAGTGGATTTGTACAGTGCTCTGTCCATTGCGGAACATTTCTCAGAGGCAAAGCAGAGAAAGTATAAGCAAATGCTGCATTTTTTATAGCATTAATGATTCCAAGTCCAAAAGACTGTAGAGGACAGGCTGACAGCATCAACATAATGGAAACTGACAGATCCAGCTCATTTTACAGTTACCAACATCACTCTATTTTAGGGTTTTGTCTCAAAGAGAATAAATAAAATTTATCTGCTCACTGACAATGCTATAATTCAATAGCAGAAGTAATTTTTAAACCGCTAACAGACAAATTCCAAAGCTAAACAATGCAATAAAGCCAAAAACAGAAAGTCTACTTAGTGCTTGGTTTTCTGAAGTTGTACTGTGTGCCATAAACCTAAACAGCCATTTTGAGCAGTGATGCCTCACTGTAATAGCAGCCTCTTGTGCATGTTGGTTTCAGATCATAGGCCCCAAACCCGTGCTTTCGGGCAAGGGAACACACCTGCGTATAAGATACTCTGTTTCAAAGCAAGGTTGCCTTTGAAAGAAAGGCCTATTGCTCTAGACATCACTGGCAACTAGATAGGAAAAGGATACTATTTTCTACCTTCTCATAAACTTTAATTAAAAATAATCTTCTTATTAACAGAGAGGTAAATAACGCTAAGCAACAGAGAATCTACATTCTGCTTACCTCAACCAGGACCTCAAACACATTAGTGCGCCAGATTGCCTGCCATCCTGATGGTTCAAGGACTTTCTCCAGGTACTCAGCTGTGAATTCTTTCACCTCTGAAGCTTTGCAGTCAGCTAAAAATAAATTAAAGACAGTATATTTAATGCAATTAAAAAAAAAGTCTTCTGTATCACTGAAAAAATGAAATTCAACACAGTTAAAGCATTCTTCTATCATGTCTAAAATGGGACCGCATTTTATGCTCTGCTCATAACTGCTAGTGCTATTGCTGTATCTCAGTATGGAGAGAACTGGGAGATGTTGCCAGCTATATGCCTCTATGAAGAAATAAGACATCTAGTCCTCAACATTCCAGGTACTGAAGACTTCACAGTACCAGTGGTGTTATCTACATAAGTCGTGCCTTAACTTAAGCAAAAAAAGAATTTCAGTAAGACTACCTAAAACAAGGCACAGAATCCAGCATTTACACCTTATCCTGTAAATCATTTAGATTTACTTATTATAAAGCTTGTCCTCCAGCTGAAGTTATGGCACTATAATCTGACAAGTGATAGTCAGTACACTAGATCCCTTCCAGTCCCAATTATGAACAGGACCTTGCAGTGTCATACAAAATTGCATCCATTTAAGCTGGATCACATAAAAAGTCACTACAAAATCTATGGCTACATGTTCCTTCCTACTAATAAATTACTTACCCAAAATGTAATCCTGGTAAGCTTTAAATCGCTCATAAAACAAAAGATGATCGGTTTGGAAAATATCTGGGAAAAGCACATTCCCATCTGGCACAATCCTTCCTAAAGTGGTCCCTGGTTTGTCACGACTCCCATAATCGCTACAGGTATCATCATCATCCTGGGGCAGACCTAGGAGGGAAGGAGAGAAAGCAAACCCCACAAATAGTCAGTTCAACTCAATCATCACTCAATTCTCTATTCCCAAAGAATTTCTGTTCAGTATAAGATCATGACGCACTTACTTTCAATAATATATCTTAATCTATCCCTGGTGAAGAGACTACTGTCACTTGACTGTTTACTCTCCTCTTCAAAGAGTAAACAGGCCCAAAATAGGCTCTCTATATTTGTTGCAAACATAYGTAACTGTCGCCTGCTCTTAGTTGAAGTTACATGCTTATTTACATTGTTCCATGTGTAAGATATAAAATGCTTTAGTTAATACCATAAGCCATTCAAGTGCACAGCAGCCCATGTTAGTACACTCCCTGCTCCCTAGGCTCCATATCAATCAATAATCAAAATAATATGGAACACACAAACCAGTTGATCCCACAAAACCGATCCAAAACAACCTACATGGACTCAACAGCTCTTAGCAACCTTTTAGGCATAAGAAAAACTACAAGAGACAAAAACTGTATTTCTGATACAAAACAGAAGAGTCAGAYGCTTACTTCTTTGTAAAGCAAGAAAAATATATATTTTATAAAAGCTGAGCATTATCAGTATATCTTGTGACATAATACACAGTAAATAATACATGAGTAAATGAATAAAACACAAGCAAAATACATGATACGACTGCAGAYGACAGCCTCAACTAAAGACGCATGTTCACAGTTACCTATTTCTTTTCCTGAGTCTCTTCATGTTCCTCAGTAGAGCATTTTAATAAGTTAATAGAAAACATAGAGTCTCAATGCCTAGAGTCTCCATAGAAATTCCAAGCAATATATTGAGACAAAAAGGATACCGTGTTGTAATTTTTCACCTGTTTAAATGGAAGTGGGCTTACTGCAATGGTTACATCCCTCTGAAAACATCAGCTTAAGTATGTACTAGAAAAAAAGCTATTATGACATTTCTTCTTCAGGTCAGATAAGTGGTGTATCTGTCACATCTCTCAGAGACACTCTCCAGAAATCTTCTCCACTCATCTGCTACCATTCAGTGAACTAGTAGACATTATTGTGAATATCATAATATTTCTCAGGCCTGGCCATCCATAAGTTTTCAGTCTATAGGTTACGTTAACTTTTGAAATGGGACTTTTATCCATAGCTAACATAACTAAACCTTGGCACAGATTTCGTGCTGCCCCCAGGTGCTATTTGGCAGCATTACTCATTTTATTTAGAACACTACAAAGAGCTTTATTGAAAAAAAAATTTTTATACTAACACAATCTGACCCTCTTTTAGGAGGATTACTAGGTCAGAAGTAGAACTAGAGTAACACTAGTTAGCCCTTTGTATGATAAATAAGGCTTCAGACAACTAAAAGGAAAATGTTAGAGAGACACAGTCGTGGTAAATTGAGTGTGACAGCAATTCAGGTTTTCTTTTTTGTTTTTTTTAAAATGCAACAGCTCAAATGCCCTCACCACAGATGACTTGATTCTTTAACGACTCATAAGCTTGTACATTTTCATTAGAATACAGTTGTTATTTAGTTTGCTCTTTTGTTTGCAAACTCTAAGCGCGTAACTACATATCAATAATGACCTGACACCGARTAATGATACTCCACAGCTACTAAAAGCACTGACATTCCAATATTGGGCTATTAAGGCAAAGGGTAGGGGAGACAATGCCAGGAAAGAATTTTTCCTCAGTCAGTACTTCATACATTTTGACACTTTGCCATACACAACCAAAAACTTTGCCGAACGCTGATTTAAATGCCTACTGTATGCACCTGAGAAACACACTGTAAGTTCTCAGTCAAACGAAAAAAAGATAATACTTTACTTTTACAAAAACAACCCTATATTCCTTTATAAAGCACCATTTACAGCCAAGCTTCCATCTCACTTGCCAAAAACCTTACTAATGAGGGAGTGTTGAGCAGCTGCCTGGGGGCACCACCAGCTTGCCTCAATATCAGCACCTACATGTGGACAGGCTGCATAAAGGAAGGACCCGTTTCCCCATAACGACATCCAAGCAGAACAGGTTGCCCAGAGGGGTTGTGCGGTCTTCATCCTTGGAGGACTTTGAGTCCCAACTAGATAAAGCTCTGAGCAGTCCAACGGGATACCGCAGCTGCCTCCGCTGTGAGTGAGGCTTGCACTAGAGACTTCCCGAGCCCCCTTAATTACTCTATGATCTATGAAACCCTTCGCGCTTTGGCGGCCTCCCCGGAGCAGAGCTCCGCACGCCAGCGGCAGCCTCGGCCTCCCGCGCCGGGGCCGCCCCAGAGCCGCGCCCCCGCTCAACCGTCGCGACGAGCCGCTTGCCCGCACTGCCCGGCCGGGCTCCGCAGCACAGCTCCAGCGCCAGCTCTTCCAGCTTCGGCATTCCGCTCACGGAGGCGCAGCTGGTTACTGGCCGCACCGCGTTAAGGGAGACCCAGCGATGCCATCACGCCCCTGCGGCTTCCCCTCCCCGCCTCTCCCTGACCAGCACAGGGCCGCCGCGGCCCGATGGGCAGCTCGCTCCCCGCCGCGCCGCGGCTCCTGCCTGCGCGGGCGCCCAGTCCCGCGCCCCGCTGCGGAGGCCCCGGCGCTGGACGAACAGCGCGGGCCCGATCAGAGGCGACACAGCAGGGAGGCGCGGAAGCGGGTCGGCGGCGGGAGCTGCCTGGGGCGCGGCCAGTGGAAAGGCGCCGCCACCCCGGCCAGGCGGACGCCTAGGACAGGAAGCCCCCACCTGGCTTGGGCTCCTCTGCGCGCTCCTTCACACCAGCACCGCCCACGGCCCCCGCCCGACCGTGCTCCCCGCTCTGCGTCTCCTCTCCGGCCGCCTCCCCGCTCTCCGGCGGCCGCGGCTCCCCGTCGGCCATGCCGCCCGCTCGCCGGAGCCGCGCCCAGGCGCGGAGATTTCAAACTTTCCCGGGAGCAAACCCCTCGCTACGTCAGCGCCGAGCGGAGCCCTGATTGGTCCGTTGCGTGCGAGGCTCCGCGGGGGCGGCGCGGCCCGGGGCCTTTTCCGAGGCGGGAGCCGCCGCGCGTCCGCGCCCGCTCAGCGGCCTGCTCGGCCCCCATCGCCGCGCGGCTCGCGAGCGGGGCCCGGCGCAGCCGCCCGCGCCAGGCGCAGCAGCGGCAGCCGCGCCCCCAGGCCAGACCAGCAGCCGCCGGGAGCACAGAAGGGTGGTTCCTGTGGTGCAGGTTGCTCGCGGGGAGGCGCGGGAGTGGAGGAGCGAAGGTTGCAATGTGATCTAATAAGCCTCTAAAAAGCTTGTGAGCTTCCCCCATCTCCGTTTCCTTTCCCAAGAGCAAACTGGGAGTAAAAGACAGATAGCTTCTTAGAAATACTGGATATTTCAAAAAGAAAGTTGAATACAGTATGTCTGAACCTTGATAATGGCACTCTTACCAAGAAATATAATTGTTGGGAGTACCCACCAAAGACAGTAAATGTCTTGGAATAAAATTCATAGCTGGACACAGGTCAGTTAAAGACTAGACAGCTTYGAAGTCCCTCACAAAGCCTGCTTTTGGCTCTCAAATTGGATCTAAAGGATGAGCAATAYGAATGCTTTTCTGCTCAGAGATTATTCTTACCTTCATAGAAATGTCAAGCTCAAAAATGTGCCTATCAAACATACTACTTCTGCAGAGAAAAGGCAGATAACAAAATACTGTAATTCCCTCTTTGTTGGCAGACTGGCAGCAAAATATTACAAACATTTGGTGTGGAGGACAGAAGTTAGGAAGCTTTCTCCAAATCAGCAATGTTAGGAATAGGTAAAATTCTGGTGGTTGTACCTTTCTCTTTTTGGTATAGGCTTGAACCTGCAAGTCCTTTTACAAAAAAAAGGGAGGGGGAAGAGAGAGAGAGAGAGAGAATTTGCTTATCTTGTAAATGGAAACCAGTTTAACCTCAAACAGAAGCAAATTGGACTTCAACTGGTAACCTTGCTGCCCACAATCAGTAATAAATCTCATTCTCTACTCAAAACCTGTTGCTGCTTTCTGTATTCTCATTCAAAATCCAGAATGACTTTTTGGAGCAGATTTGACTTTGGATATTCTGATCAAGAATCTCAAAGTAATGTTACTACAAGTGCCACTAAGGATTAAATTCAAAACAACGCAAGCAGGGCTGAGTTAAGCACTTGGAAGACTTCAGTATTTAACTCAGTGGATATTTCCCAAAGATGAGGCGACCAGAGGTAGTTACAGCATTTGGGGACAGGCAGGAATAAAAGAGAGAAAAAGCGTTTGTTGAGATGCTCTAACAAGAATATGCAGCGCTCCATGCAATACAGTTCAGAAGAAAAAGAGAATCAGAATTCTGTGACACCCACACAAGTTTTGAATAATACAGATTTTGCTCACATAATTACTTCCATCAATGCTGATGCCAGGTATGTAGGATTGCCACTACAGGTAGAGCTTTAGAGAGCTACTCCTGGAAATTCAGTCATCTCAGATCAATACCACACACAAGAAAAGTATTTTAACCTGTATTAGCAACCAGCTGTTGATGTTATCAGCATCTTTAACAAGTGTAACAGTACATAACAGAAATTTTAAAGCAGGAAGCATTTATTTTTTCTCCAATGGCTATTTTGAAGTGGTTTTTGAAACCACAATTGCTTCAAAGCATAAATGGCCACAAGGGGGCTGTGTTAGATTTCTAACACAGTATGAAACAACTGCCAGGCTGGAGTTTCTTCATATTTGCTTTCAAAATATTAATTACTTTTGCAATGGCAGCACAATGTCTGTAGCAGTTTACACATTCAGAGTAAATCAAAAGCCCTATTCATCCCTATATTACACTTGGTGTAATTTCAGCTTGTGCTGCTGTAGGTCCACTGAAAATCAATGCCCATCATAACCCCAGAAGAAAACAGCATGTCTCAGCTGCCAAGACTTTTCTACAATATGCTATCGTAATTTAAGTATTATACCGGGCATGCACACTTAGCTACACTCATGTAGTTTTGATCTATCAATTACAAAATAATATTAAAACATTTCAATCTCCTCAAAAAATTATTTTTCAGAAAGCTCAGCCTTCAAAGCAGAGTGTATAAATGAAGAGTCTGTAAGTTTATAAACGTTAAATAAGTAATAATTAGGAGTTTGTCTCTACATAATACATCCTTTATTGAACACGGTATTATATTTGAAACACTAGTCCTGTAATTAAACAGTGAAGCGACACAATTATTCATATAACTTCTTTACTAGAAATCCACAGCACTGAGATTCTGTGGCAGCCAACACACATTCATTATATTCACATGGGTAACTGCTGCAACATATACTAGCAAAATTGTATTCAGGCTGTACACAGCGCCATGAGGACTAGATAGAGTAATGGCCAAAAAGAGAAGAAAACAACATGAAATACTCTATGAAATGGATATAATGGAGGAACAGAACTAAAATTTTTCACAATAGAGATCAGGAGGAAGAAAACATTTAGAAAAAAAAAAGTACTGGAGAAAGAATATTCTGTCACGATGAAGGAGGTCATCTTCCAGCACTTAGCCCTAGCTTACCTTGGTGGRATGTCCCTTACTCTACTTTTTCCAGCTGCTGAAATGAAAAGAGGCCATCAGCATGGAAACACAAAAATAGCAAATACAGCAAGAAAAAAAAAAAAAGTCCAAATTAAAGGGAGAAGAAGTAGAACGCCAAACAACTTGTGAAACTATGAGAAGCCGAAGTTAGTCTAAGAAAATGATTTTGTGAGAAGTTTTGAAAAATTAGCCTTCAGCAAAACATGGGAGCTAAATAAAGGATTGAACAAAAAGAATGATGTGGCTACAAAAGTTAAGAAAAGGGATAGCAAGTGAAGAACAAGCAAAAACCTCATTTCATTAATATTTTAGGTATTTGTTGTTAAATATCCACTATTACATATTTACATATATAACATCAGGCCCACAAGCTTGCCAGTACGCATAGCTTTATGCGCTGTAAAGTTAAGGAGATGTCATTTCCCATGTTATTTAAATATTTCTTCTGTAAATAGATACAGTGGGTTCAGAGACACTATTTGGGACTGATAAAGTTAACTGGAAGGTCAGTTCTTTCACACCTGAGTGAAACACTGGCACAACAGGACAATCAGTTTCCCAAAATTTGTTCATTTTTCAGCATAGCTGAGAGAAGAACCTGTTCCATAATGTAAGACATAATTCCACAAGCTTGAAATAATTATCTCTGATTCTTGCAACAGAGCTGACTTATTTCCCAGAGCCACAGTCCTGACAAGGATTGCTTTTCCTCTAGCGAGGCACACAACTACATCACAGACTGATCAAGCTCCATTGTATTTTAAAAGCTCCACCTCAGTTCACTTCCTTCCCCTCATATTGGAAAAACTCAGCCCTCTGATTGTTAGAAACCTTCCACTTTCCAGCCTGAATGTGCAGGCACAATGTAGAGCACCATTTCTTTCCTCGAGCTTAAACAGTTCTTTTTCTCTCTGTGATGTTTATCCACTCAGTTTATTTTTAGGTAGGAATTAGCTCTTTTCTGAGCCTCTTTTGGTAAGCCACAATCTTTGTCTCCTTTTGCACAGCGGGTTCTCTATTATCCTAGCTCACTAGTTGTCCCTTTGCATACTCTCCAGGCTTAGTTTTCTCCTGCCTAAGAGTGGCCAGGACTATGTGAAGCCCAAAGGACTGGCAAGACTTAACCTGGAACTCAGTAACATTAACACTTCTTAAGCCTGAAAAGAGGAAGACAAAGCAGGTGCCCTCACGCTTTGCACTCAGCACACACACTTTTGAAAGAAAACTCAGAGCTATTGCTCCCGTAAATGAGAGATATGCACATTGGTCAGCCAGATGCTTCAGAAAACCCCACTCTTGTTTTAAGCCCTGAAAGTATTTGCTCAGCTGCCTTTGCCTTGAAATATTAAAACAGTGGAAGAGTGTTGGTATGCAGAACTCTTTTCTAAATCTGAAACAGACCTCCACTCAAAGACCTGACACAGCAAACGCAGTTTATCAATCACAGAAGACCATTAATTGTTTTGCAGAAATTAATGTAACTGCAGCTGCATAAACCAAAGGAAATGCAGAGAGAAACAGAGGTCTTAGTATTGCAAAGGACAAATTCATTTCTTTCACTATTTCACTAGTTTTAACTGGAGAAAAGCAATGGTAAAAAAGACCCCACAAGTGGGAGTTGGCCAGTCTGAGTAGTCAAGTGGAGAAGCAGTTCAATTATGACCACCCTACAGATGCCATGTAGACACGAATGAAATCATGTTGGCTGAAAGGCTGAAAGGTAACCCATACCGCTGGCTGAAAAAGCAAGGCAGTAGGGCTCCTGAGGCTGACATACGCACATCATCCCGTGTCTCCCTATGAAGCAGGACCAATGTGCAGTGGAAAATTATTGCTTTAGAAAATTATGCCAAGTTATTGCCTCAGCTCTCTAAAACATGAGCGTGATTGCTGTCAGTTACAAAAGATGAGAGCATGCAGTTCATAGGATCAGGATGGCCCTTCCTCTCGTATGTGGGCTTATGAAGAAAAAACATATTCCCACAGAAATATATGTAGGATAACAAATGCACTTGGATACTCTGAATCAGAATTTCAACATGTACCACTGATTTCACTAAAACAATATTTGTTCATGCCAACTAGAAATTTGATTCCACAGTTGTTAACCTGGGGAAAAAAAAACGCCAAAAAAACACCAAAAAAAAGGAGCATTTTATCTGGTGGTCCTTTCCAAAGAAACAATATTTTGATTCTGTTTTGCTGCTAGAATATAAACATTTTGATACTAGGGATTTATCTTCTGTGGATATAGAGGTAACTCTCATATTATGAGGCACCCTTAAATACAAAAAGGATCAAAAGATCCAGTTATTACATGTGGTGGAAAAACTGTTAGTTCATATAAGGCTTGCAAATCTAAAAATGTGTTATCAGCAGTGAATACGTGTGGAATAACTGGTGAGATAAAACAGTTAGAGATGTGAGAGTGACAGGAAAGAAATAATGTAAATGCAGAAAAAACAGAGATCTAAAAGAGACTAATACCTAACACAATAAAAAAAATACTGTGTACTTCTCCTGGTCCTAACACAAATTTACTTTGTCACAATGGCAATCACTTTAGTCTCTATTCCTCCATTTGCCAAACTATAAAAATGAGGATAGTAATATTTATTTACTGTATATGTTTCATTTATTCATTTGCAAACCGCTCTTAAGTCTGGGGGTGAATGGTGCCATAACTGTAAGGTGCTGTTAATTAGGTTATTAGATATAATTAATGTTATTTGACAGGCATTTCATCAGTCTTTACACTTCCTTTAGTAGTTGTATGAACTTAAGCCTTCATAAGCATAAATAGATTGAATTTAACAGAAACACAATTGAACTCTTGTGAACCTGTATAATAGCTTGATTTCCCTCAAAAGGACATAAACAGTTATTTTTGATGAACTACTTTGGAGCTTCACATAGAAGTTTCCTCTTCATCCAAATGTCTGCCTCTATCAAAAATGCAGACATATCACTGAGACCAATATATTTGA
Organism: Rhea americana; assembly: GCF_003343005.1. Lineage (NCBI taxonomy): Eukaryota > Metazoa > Chordata > Aves > Rheiformes > Rheidae > Rhea > Rhea americana. Next base: position 3,699,811 of record NW_028186150.1, read on the forward strand.
CTTTCAGAAGTCAGAGAAATTACAGTTGGAAATCACCTGTTTGTATCACTGTTTTTCTCTTTAATAACAGAGGATACTTGCATGATTTGAGCAGTTTTCAGAATCTCCTCAACACTGGCTTCTTCAGGGAGGCACTCTACGGCCCGAGAACTGGTCTAACAGACTCCTTTTTCTTAAAATCCCAGTAACAGCTTTGCCTATTTGGATTTCCCTGTTTATAGAACCTTTCTTTCCTGCAATTCACCTAAGCCACTTCCAAGATTCTTACTACTTTGATTGCTAGGCACTGAGTTATCACAAACATGCCTAGTATTACTAAATCCTTAACTTTCAGAAGTGCTAGTTTCAACTATGTGAACTGCACCTTTACTCCTCTCAGCAGTGAACTGATAAAACACACTTCAGCCTTCCGCTCATCCAAGAGGATACTGCAGTTYTGTTTACACTCACCCTTCCACATGTTGCCAAGATCCACTGAACAGGCCCCATCACTTTTAGCAGGCAAAGTGTTTCAGTAGTAATAGAACCATATCCAACTGGTCAAACACAGCTGGATTTTGCATTCATTACTTTCATTATTTCACATGTATTGAGCTGTATCTGCCTCTCTGATGTGTTTTTCTCTCAGAAAACTTTCAATCTAGGTATTGACTTTCAAAAAGAAGCTACATAATGGTAGCAAATTCAAGTCTATGCAGATTACAAGACTGAGACAAGTATAAAGGAAATGCTATTGAGCATGATCCTTTAGCGTTGTCTAGGCCCTTCCTCCAAATTCGCAGCTCCCCGGACGAAGGTCTAAGAAGAGCCAAGGAGCAGTGCCTTTTGCAAATGTTTAAAAGTCCTCTTCAAAATCCCCAGGGGAATATGCCAGAGTATTACAAGGCATTTCTCAACTGACTGCAAGATAAAATGGCAATACAACCCAAAGCAAAATGCTTTCTTACTTTGGAGACAAATAATAGGCAGGTAGATTTTCCAACAGATGTTAAAATTCAAAATGAATGTTGATAGGAGTAAGTAGAGACTTTGGGCAAAAATGGAAATTGCAAACAGGCTTTAGCTTTATGACTAACACTATGAGGTTTACTTACTAGGCATTTAACATTGTGTAACACAGTGAATGCTGTACTTTGCCCTATTACTTATTATTCTTGTCAAAATTTTTAGGGGCACAAGTAAGAATAGGCATCATTGCCATCTCTGGCCCCTTAACTTCTGCCCTCTTGGAGCTGCTGACCACACTGCTGAAAGAATAGCAAAGATGCAGTGATCAAAAATAAGGATGAAATCATGATTACTGCAGATGCAGAACACTACAAATCATCAGCTGTAATTATGTCAGGAAGAAAGCATGCTTAAAACGAAGGAAAATTGCTTGTACTAGTGCTTTTGCATGATCACTGCACCTCTTCGTTCACTGTAAACAAAACGAAACTAAATTTACTAATGATGCAAAAGAATGCAGCTGTTGGTTATGGGTTTTTTTTGATCAATGCTTCCTTTCGTTTCAGTTAAAATTTTGAACATGGCTATTTAAAAATGATTCTCCTATAATTTTGTGATCATTCAAGTGCTTTAGGTTCTTTTTTTCCAAAGGACATCTGTGTTGTTATCTTGACATCTAATGTGTAGTAATGATAGCTCTCAGGTCTTAAACATAAGCTGCTAAAGTGTGTCAGAAAGGAGATCAATTAGCATGAAGTGATTTCTGACAAACACTTGTCAGTGGGCTTATGATTATGTCTTAACAGATGGCAGTTTGAAAGGCTGGAAGTATCTGAAGTGTGCTGCTTTCACTGATAGTCAGAAGAGTAACAAAGCAGCAAGTTCATTTTGGACATTATAAACCAGAATAAAGTACGCACACTGTCACACTGGACTTCTCTGGTTGTGTATTTCACACTTTTCTGTTGTTGACTTGATTTTCTGTGTTTCTGCAACCTGCTCAAGCAATTTGTGCATAACCATGACAATTTTACTACATACTACAGAAATATGTATAGATCTATATATATTAATAATGAAACATATAACTAAACACACATTCAAATGATAAAGTCTTTTTCTTATGAAATTTTAAAATTACTTTCAAATTAAAAAAAAGATATTTCAGAGAAAAATACTTCAGCCAAAATGCAAGTCTTCTGCTCAGTCTAGCAGATACTGGATTATATTCTATGGTCTGTGATTTATAAAAGAAAAGAATTACTGTAATCTGCTAATCTAAACAAAATTTGAATGAATCTTACTTTCTACAGGTAGAATGGCCTACATATTTGGAGACTTTTTGGATTAATGAGTGTACACGTTTCTAAGTCTCCCCAAATGTTAGTAGAAAATACCCAAGATGAAAAACATTGTTCTGTTTAGTTATCATAGTTTGTTTGGGAGTTGTTTTGTTAAGTAAATACACTAAAATATGGAGATTCTGAGATAGCAAAACTATTCATAAATTTGGATCAAATTCAATTAATAGAACAGCTTGTATCAAAAATGAATTTTTGCATCAAAATAGCAAACCATATTTTGGTTATTTAGTGAAACATTTTAAATGAAACATGACACTGAAAAGATGTGTTTTAATCTGTATATAGTATCTTTAAACTATACTCAAAGTAGTAAATAAGAGTTGTCTAAAACCAAAATAAAATATTCTTTTTCTTTTAAATAAACATAGTTTTATCCAAAAAATCCCCCCTCATGGCCCTTTAAACAGCTGGAAATCTTACCCTTCAAAAGCAGGGCCCTTAGTCCTTAAAAAATAAAAAGATAAATTAAAATATATTTGAAGCCTCTGTACAGCTTTCCTTCATACACACTCCCACTCTGTATTACTGCCTATATTGTAAAACAGATTTCCACTGAAATGGAAAATACATTTTGTCCAGCTTAAAAAAAAGAAGTCCATGTTCTTGATGTTGTTCGTATGCTTTTTTAAGATACACCTTTTTGGTTTGCAGCAAAGCAGAACACTATGTGCTGAGAATCTGTTGTTATGTCTGTACAGTAAGGCTTCTTCACAAAGTAAAGATTATCTTTAAAATAAGACTACTGTTAAGGAACTGTCCCTTCTACTAGATTTCCTCCTGAAACTAAGGGAAAACACATGGAAAATATCCATTGCTGCAGGCAGACACATGTGAATAAACATCCCCAATGCAAAAAATAATCTTAATTATTTTAAAAGTGTGTAGAGACAGTAATTTTGCATCTCCTCCTCAAATGTGACATTATACAGATAGCACTGTACTGGATGGTAGGATTTCCGACTCCATCCAGTTCACAGCTTTACCAACCCCAAATAGACAGCCACTATCACTGTGTAACAATGTTTACATGAAATGCATAAGCATCTCAAAACTATGGCAGATTAATCCTTACCACACAGTTGTGGGAACTAGTAATTCTTACAGATAGGGAGTCAAAGCACAGAGGACCTGATCTGCCATATCATCAAACACTCTTGCTCCAAGGTCTCTGTTGGCAGAGGCTGTGTTCAGGTAAACCTTGCCTGACAAGCCTTACAAGAAAACCTAATATTATTAAAAAGAGCATTCATAATAGATTTATTCTTCAAGTTCCGTGCACTTCATGTGGCTATTTGCAACTACAAAAGCAGACAAAGGCAACTTCTAAATCTCCCAATTCTTCAAAACAGAGGGGATATATGAATTGAGTGCTTTCGATTATGCCCACTAGGCAGCAAAATGGCAGATGAATTGCCCCAGTGGCAAATATAATGTAATGTTGATGGAAAGAAGGCCAAAACACTCAGATGCACCAGTGATTTTTCATGCTTCAAAGAGCAGCATGTCACCAAAACTAGGATGTGTGCAAGGAACAGGACAAAAGGCAACAGGTCGGTTAGGATGTTCTTGTATATATGGAAGGGAGAATATTCCTCTGAAATATTTGTGGTTTCATCATCATATATTTACAAAATGAGAAGGGAGACAGAAAGAAGAGATTCATTCAGTGAAATATAATTAAAGAGAGTTAATTATTAACTAAGAGTCTCTGAAACTGTCTTTTACCTATATCACACACAAGCTGGTGGGAGGAGGAGCAGTACTTTCAAAGTCCCATTGCCAAATCTCTAGTTTTGAGTTTTCGTTGCCAAGCAATTTGTGTTGCCTGCATTGTACATCACTGAGAGGCAGCCTGAAGAAATGCTGCATCTTCACTCTGCCCAATTAGCAAATCAACACTTGAACTTTGTTTGGCTCAGATATGACTGGATAGGATCGAGTTTACAGGGATAAAAACCCAAACTATATGTTTGTATCTTAGTTTTATGACTTTTTTCCCAAGAACATGTGCTCAACTTTATGTTATCCTTTCAACGTCAAAAGCTTATCTCAGCAAACAAAATGGAAGCAGTGCATTTCAATCATGTAATTTTGTCTGAGGATATTAAAACAAATGTCTAGTAAGTCGGCATAATTATGTAAATTGTCTAGGAAACAGGAAACGTAGTACTACATTGCCAAGGAGACAGAGCTACATTAAATTTCCATTCATTCTCATAATATTTGAGATCTCATTCTGTAGAAGCTGCACATAATAATACATAAAAATCTGATTTTTAAAAGGAAAATAATTATCAAACTGTATCAACAAGTAAATGATACATGTATTCATTCCAAAGAATTCACTCTGTTTCCCACAAGCCTTCTGTTTCATTCTATTAGCTTGAAATTGAGTGACCTACTACAATTTATTGCATAAAGATTATACTGTATTGTTAGCAAGCTGCCTCTTATACTAAATGTTATTAAGTATTATCTTTATCCTGTTCTGGGGAAATCAAGCTCCAGAATATCGAACAACAAATTTCTCATTATCCTTCTCACAAGCAAGATTAAGAATTAAATGTGATGAATCTATGCTATGGTAATAGTCATATCAGACAGACATAGAGGAGTAAGTATTCGCAGGCATCTAATTGCAATTCCCATCTTCAAAGTCTAGGCCTTTGGGAAGAACAGAACCCAAACTTAGATGTATTAATTACTCTTGGGAGGTACCTAATTTGTAATCTCAGTCAGTAAAATTTGGTAATTTACAACAATATCCTTCAGAGCAACAAATGAAAAGACATATGCAATTTAATTACAGCTTAGAAACTGGGATCTGAAACCACAGGAAGAAAACAAAATTCTCAGATTTCTCTAAATTCTAGATCAATTTCTGACCATTACTTTCACTTTATTCTTATTATCTCTTAAATATGTAATTATCAGCACTAAACAAACACTCTACTCAAATCTGTATTGTGACTGTCACAGGCTGCATACCCAGGTTGCAGTGATGATGATTAGAAGGCTATGAATATGCACAGCAATGTCACAACCCCTTTTTTTGTTGTTTGTTTGTTTGTTTGTTTTGAGTCAGACATAATGAATGCGTGAACAATGAAAGGTCAGTCCTAGAATTTCTTGTCTGAAAGATGAAATATTTGCAAAAACACTTAGAAAACAAAAAAGGATTTTTTTTGTAAACAGAGTAAAGTCACTTGGCACATGGAACAAAATATAAATCAAATAAAGACTAAAACCAGGAATGTTAAAATTAACAGCTGAAGGAAGATAAAAGGGGATGGAATTCCCAACTTTGAATTCCCTCTGAAGACTAGTTCAATCATCATAAAATTTGGTGCAGATCTAAGAACAAGATAGTCCCCACTGAGAATAATTACCAGGTCATGATACTAGCAAGAAAAGGGCATTTTTATTAATACACAAGTGTACAGCAGAAATGTTATTATCCATTAAAGTCCCCTATTACTCTGCTGTCAGTTACCCCGCATTAATGAAGTCTTCATGATTTGGCAACTCTTTCTTCAATTGTCATCCCCTTGCTAGCCCCTAGTCCACGGCCATATTATGAGCAAATTGTACTGACTTTTTCCAGCTTTCACCTCTGATATAATTTTCCTCTCTCTAAATGACAAACTCCTATGCAGCCAATCTCTGAAGCCACCAGTACATGTCTTCTCAGGCTGCCTTGTGGAATAAAATTATACCCTGAAATCCTCTGACAGTAGAAGAATATCCTTATTATTAAGCACTTCTGTGACACAGATCCTGAAGTTTGCAAGTCTCTTGTGAGAGATGTGTCAACTCTTACATTTGGCATTAAGATGCCTTGAATACTACTTATCCCCCCATTCATCAACTCTCTCTCAAGTGTATTTTTTTTTTTACGTTCCATAGAGTTCAGATTTGTAGTTTTATTTAATTTTTTTCCCTTTCAGAAAATTATGGTATTCATTCCCAAAAGAAAAGGCTGCTTATACCTAGAAATCTGCACAGATATATTTATGTGTTGCAATGCTTCTTATTGAACTGCAGTGCCTCTTAGATGCTGGGCTTTGTGCGTGATATTCACCACACTGAGTTAGGTGGTTTGGTGCTCACATTTTGTAGCACTGTAAGAAGGGATTAGCACACTCTTAGACACTAGTCAGCACACTAAGAGGGAAGCCACAAAAGCTAGCCAAAGAGAATCACTGAAAGAATCAGAGCTCAAGTCTTGCTTCTCTCAATTTCAGATGGCAAATTCTGTTTTACAAGGAGTCACTTATATGTTGGAATTCAGAAACTATGGCATTCTCTTACAGAAAATGGGCAGAGGTTACACGTAAAAAAAAAAACATAGCACACGTCTAAGAAGCAGGTTGCAATGCACATTCCCATCTTCCCCACTCTTCATACAATAGGTGTCATTAGAACAGTTCAGAGATGTGGGGAACCCAAGTTCACCTTTCTCCTCAAACTTTTAGCTGCTTTGAACACATATGCATGAAGAAATGGCAAATGGTGCTAACTGTAAACAAGTAAAATRTAAGAAACACTAGTCTAAAACCCTTTGTAATATAATGCAAGTTTAACCTATGTAAAGATCTTGGTAGAACAATATAAACAAAGACCCCTCAAGAGTTTTTGAAGGTTAAAAATCTTCTCTTCCCCCCCCCCACTGGAAGGAAAGAAATTCCCTTTTAGAAAACATTCAACTGACATATTTCATATACATCGCCTAGCCCTTTCACAGGAGGAATTTTTTTTTCAGTCACTGAAAATAGTGCACTTATTCACTCACATTTTTCTTCCTTCCCCCCTCAAAAACTCCACTAAGTCAGTTCTTACACTTAACAATGCACTTATTCCTGTAAAACATATATCCAAATATTCTTTTCTTCTGTCACTGAAAAAACAGACTCTGAACACAGCTACGGTTCAACCACAAATGCTTCAAACTCTCAGTACAAAGTCACCCTCACACTTTCAGCTGTGAAATTAGCCCCAGCAAGGGCTTCTCATATCTGATAGAGATACAGTCCCAAGTGACAGAAAGGTAAGGGAGAGCTGCTGAATATCTACAATTGCTGTTTAGGGTCAAAGTCCCACAAGACTAGCATGCTATCCAACACTCAGCCTTTTAAACTTTGAATGGTAATTCTAACTACGGCCTGACATCAGTCCAGATGTATACACTGCCTCTTTCAACACGTATGTCTAAGTTTTATATCCCCTTGAATTTTTACAAAATGCTTCTGATACCTTCTCCAACACTCCAGATGTCTCTATTTACTACCTTATGAATGTATGTTATCAGAATTGAAGTTGATTTATATTATTTAACCTGCTCAGATTTGAAAATTCAGGGCTAACGTTAAGAACATCTAACCTGTGTCAGACAAAAGGGCCTATATCTTGTCTCCCACAGAAGCCAATAGCAAATGCTCAGGTAGGAGCATAAGAACAGAGCAAGCACGTGAAATTAGAATTATTTATTAGAGTTAGAATTACTTTCCCTAGAACACTCGCTCAGTCTACAAGGATCTGCAGCACAGGGTCTTCTTAATGACAAAATTGCATCTTTGTGTTTAGTGACTCTCAACGAATAAATTAATGGACAGAAACACCAACTGCTTTTTGAATTTGTATCAACTTTTGGTGCTCATGACGTCCAAAGACAAGAAGCTCCACAGTCTACGTGTTGTGTGATTAAACTCTCTTTGCTTTCTCTCATCTCACCAATTTATACTTTTATTTGCTGTCCCTTGGTTCTTACATCACAAGAGACAGTGAACACTGTTCCCTATTCATAATTGGTATTCCATTCATTTTGTAAGCATCTGTCTTACCTCTTGTTGATTTTCTCTAAACTAAGGTATTTTAATCTAGCTAATCTAATCATTCATGTACAGAAACCATTCCATTTGATCTGTGTCTTCTCTGCAAGTTCCCCAATTCCATCACATCCTTTTTGAGAAGGACAGAAAAGAACTGTTCAATGGTGGACCACAGATCTACTTATTGGCACAATAACTATTTTGTTTTCCTCTCTATACCTTCTCTAATCATTCTTATAATTCTATTTTGCTTTCTCCACTAGTTTTCACCACTAAGTTAATGTTTTCACAGAACTACCTGTTACAATCCCAAGTTCTCCTTCCTTTGTGATACTAATCAGCTCAAAGCCCATCACTGTGTACATACGATTAGAATTATTTTCCCTCACCATATGCATTATTTTATATGTAGTTACATTACATCTCATCTATACTCTACATCAAATCTCATCTGTTGCTTTGTCACAAGTCATTTAGTATCATAAATAGTTCCTGCAATTCCTTGCTTTGAGCATTCATCCTCAGTTTATCAATTTCTCCTTATCTTAGTATATTGGTAAACTTCTTCATACTCTTCATCCTTTATTCCACATTGCTGGTGAATATCTTCAGTATCACAGAACTTATCACAAACTGAGTAATTCATAAATTTATGGACTATGCATTGCAAAAAGGACTAAGCTATGGGCTTGTGTCAGTAAGATCGAGTGATTTATGTTTAATTTTCATACAGATATTGCCAATTTTCTATGTTGATAGCAAAAGTTAGAGCTAAAAGTTCAAGAAAATAAGAGCCCTAAAGCTACATCACTTGTTGAATCTTCTAGGACTCCAGTACAAGAATAAGCTATATCTTTGGCAAGATGCAAAGGCTTAGCCTTTGTAAAAATATTAGTCACCCTGTCTGCATTTCAGGTTAGGAAGAAGGAGGACTGAGACACTCATTCAGGCCTGAATCGTGTATGATTCAGGAGCCTGGCACAAGCTGAACCAGGGGCCGGATGCTGAAGTTTAGTTTTGATGGAGGATAATTAATAACAATTACGGTAGGGCTATGCTGTAGGAAATGAAGGGTTGACAAATATGGTTTATTCCTGGATCTTGCGAGGCCTTCTTAACTAGGACATGGGCAAGGATGGGACTGGACCAATAGGATAAACCATCTCACTATAGTGTAAGAGAATTTTGTCTCTAGTCTGATGATCTTGCAAGACCAAAGTGGGCTAGCATGCAGGCACTGGCAAGAACTAATAGTTCATGTTCAGTTCTGCTGCAGGTATTTGTCATCTGGGTAAGCACTACAGCTGGAGTTTAGATTACGTGCCATCAAGAATCAGAAACCTAACCCAGAGTTGGTATCTGTAAAGGCAAATGGCTTATGGTTAGTTTTGTTACAAGTATTAGTCATCCTACTTCAGTTTAAGATAAGTTTGAGATGGATGTTTACAGTTCTAAAAGCTACAAGACTCTGAGCATAGTTGAAATGAATGTTTGCAGTTTTAAAAGCTACAAGACTCTAAGCATAGCTGAATCCTACATGCTTAAGAAGAAATGAGAGTTAGGTTCAGTAGTTCAGTCTTGGTTGCCTTACTACAGTCAAGTCTTCAGAAAACAAAGTGTAAAAAGCTTGGTTTGTAGCATGGTTTCCTAAGGAAAGCTTCAGGTTAACATTAGAATTCAGGAAGTAGGAGTTAGGAAAAAAGGTACAGTTTATTCCCAGAATTTTCCTGGCTGAAAATGAGAGGATGAGAGCACTATTATTTTCTGCAGATACTTAGTTCTAATGCGGATATTGCTTACCAACTAAAAATAAATGTAGGATTAAGTTTGGTACAGACACTGGATGTTATATATTTGCAGTAAGCATCATGCTATGGCAAAAAATTGGTAAAAGAAGGGCCAAGGACTTTAGACAATTACTCATGCCTGTCCAACTCTCAGGGCAGAGTCCACATGACCACAGAAATCAGCTTATGTTTGGCTCCAGTGTAAAATTTGGTCTCCTACAATTTTGGCGAGGATAAGGACTTACACAAGGAGAATACAATAAGAACTGGTGTATCCTGCATAGCCCATAATGCTTGCACAAAGGCTAACATCAGAATTTTCCACACCTCAAGTAAGAGCAGTAACTCTTAGGATTACTAGATAGCTTTACGGCACAGTTCCTCTCATTCTTTCTTGCCCCACAGATAGAAAGGACAAAACTTTGCAAAAAAAAAAAAAAAAAAAAAAAAAGAGAGAGAGAGAGAGAGAGAGAGAAACTTTATTTTCAACTCTAAAGAAAAATAAAAGGCTTTTTTGAAACACAAGTTTAGTGGACTAGAAAGGCCCCCTACCATTCAGTTTTATTCTTTGTCCCTTACCCACCAATACCTTAAGAATCATGAAATTAGGAGCAGACAGAGAAGAAGTATCAAGAGACAAGGATCAGATTCAGCTGCTACAGCAGGAGCTAGAGCTCAGGAGACAATCAGAGTTGAAATAGAAGACAAGGATCCATAGTAGACTTTGATGTAAGCCTCAGTAAGGGAATGTTTTAGCCACTGAGGTAGAAGCAGTTCTAGGAAACCACTTACTGCCCAGGGTTAATGCTAACAAAGACCCTGTATCAGCATACACCACTTCTTCCAAAGAGACTTATGCTGTAGAGATACTGCCTTTCTGCTCAAGCTTATTCATTGCAATGCAAATCAGGTGTGTGAGCAATAGCCTCTGCCTCCCTGCTTCTGATGCAGGAGAGGCTAGAACCTCCACTAAGGAAAAGGCAGTGTTATTCTGAGTCTGGTGGCAGGTTTGTTCTAGTAGCCTTGTGCTGCCCATTAGCAGATAATATCTAAAGACTATTTCTTTATTTGGTTATGTAACTTTTTAAGGGGTAAGACAGCACGTTCTGCAGCATGCTGCTGGCAGTGAGCCTTGAGCAGTCACAGCATGTCTGATCACTGTCCTCTTCCTTGTGCTCTCTTTCACAGAGCTATTATCCACTCTGATAAGCAAATCTGCTTCTCCTTTCAGTGGCTAAGAATGAGATTGTTTTTCAAAGCAGAAAGCTATGAAATGAATGCCTGATAACATTAATATATCCATGTAGCTAGTGTGGGTAGACTTTGATAGCTCAGTGCGTCATACTAATTCTCCCCTCTGAATGCATACAAGGCGCAGTGGAGCACTACAGAGTGTGAGCAAAACGCTGCTCTTCTGCAGCAAACAACGTTTATTATTTTTGATAATGGGAAGAATACAAATATCCCCTATAACAACAGCAGAAAAACAGTCTGAATCTGCCTTTATGTCTTATCAGACTTCCTGGAAATTTCATTTCAATACAATACTAGATTATCTTCTCTAATAAATATAAAATTGAATGCGTTGACACTGGAAAAAGTGACATTTTAATGAAAGCAAATGCATTAGTACCTTCAAATCAATTTTTTGCAAGATGAAGTCTCTGAATAAATAGCTCCTTGGATGTTCACAGCAATCAATGCACTGCTTTGTAAGCAGCAAACCAGACATCTGAAGTCTGGCCTGTGGCTTCCCTCTGCTCTCATTAAAATGCAGTCACACTCAAATGTAAGAATTGGTTCCCCATTTGAGCACAGGTAGCATGACAACATTTGTACATTTACTGCATTTTCCTATGTTCCTGTCACTTTCTGTATGCTGTTTATCAGCATGCAGGACGTATAGGTGAAAATACTCTGTCTATTCCATACAAGACAGCAGAAGTCTGGTAAATTTGCATTTAACTGATAGTCTGGAGTTGAATCAGACTATTCATTGAAGAAAGCAGAATTTTTGAGACTATAGGAGCAATATCTATCAGACTTTTAAAAATTAATCCTCCTTCCACTCTTTTCCCCATCTGAAGGGAATTTCCCAAGATGGCATTCAGACACAAGAACTTTAACTCCCACTGTCACTAATGGAAACAGCCTGCTTAATCGTTGCACGCAAAGAGGAATATATTTGAAAATGTGGTGGGTGGAAGCTGCCTTGCCTATTGAGTTCAACTATAAACAGAGAAAAGATATGAAATCTATTGTTCTGTTGACATTGTTTGATGAAACCCTCTACCACTGCCATTTTTAAAGCTTTATCTTCTATAACATATTTTCAAAAGAGGACTTTAAGTATGCTGTGCCATGCAAGAATAGTAAGATGTACAAAAGCTCAGTGACTTTGTATGACTCCAAATTTACAAGTTTATAGCAAAGCCAAGCACAGAACACAGGTTTCTGCCTCCTACTTCTGTGCTATAATGTTCCCTCTGCAATTAGCTAAAACTGATCCTTCTGTGTTTTGCAGCAAAATGTACAATGGGGCTAATTCATGTATACTGAAGTCGATGGAATTCTGTATACCTCAGCAGCCTTTGGATCACATCATATATATTTCAGGTGATAAGTTCTCTTTTATAAGTTGTTGATTTACAGCAACTAAGACTGCCTACATATACATCACTAGCGGGGAGTATAACGGGGGGGGGAGGGGGGGAGTATAAAGCATGCTGCTGAGTCTTTTTTTCTGTAGATATCTGTCCTTATACTTTCATCCGTCACTGGGCATGAACAGATTTCATTGCCCTCAGTTATGAATCTAAGGAATGTCCTGCTTGGGAAGGAGAAAACTAGACTAGGTACTGAGCTGCAGTTCAAAAGCACACAAAGAAAACTTGAAGTTACTATGCTTGTTATTGGAGGCTGGATAAATAAACTTGTTAAGACTAACCAGATCAGAGCCTTAATGAATATGAAGTAACCCTTTATATTCCATTTGTTAAAACTTTGTGCTTTCTGTTCACTAGCTTTTTGAATAAAAAGAAAGTGACATTTGGGGCTTGTATCAAACACCTCTTATCAGAAATATCAATGTTTATTAAAATTATGTTTTATTTCAAAGTGGTTAGCATTGAAAAATAGGAAATCATGGGGTTTTTCATCAATAATTTGAAGCTACTTCATTTTCCTGCAGACTTTGGACAAGTTGTAGAGCTAGTAACCTGATTTGCAGTGATTTTTCATAAAGACTTTGACCATTTTCTCAAAATCAAGGACAACTTCTTAACGATTTCCACTGGTTCTAGAGATACTAAGGTCTGGTTAAGCAGCTTGTCAGGCCTCAAAATGACTACTATTGGTTTCTATTTTTTGCTGTGTCACTAACCTGCTGCATAAGCTTTAACATATTTCTGTCTCAAGGATTATCATAAGGATTATGACTTAATAATACAACCCTTAACTAAGATTACATAGACTAGCAATAACCTCTCACCAAATTTAATATTGAAGGTAAATTGTCCCACCCCAATTCACAGTGGAATGAGTATATAATGGGCACAAAGATACAGTATCTCAGCATATTCACAATTCACACTTCTTAACATACAAACATTTTCACAATGACCTGATCTCCATATGCCTCTTTCTTTCTTCTAATTCTCCTTTAAAATTATTTTATCTTTAGTTTTTTTTATTAATACCAATCATCTTTTTCTTGGCTTTGATCTGTTATATTTGAGATATATTCAACCTAACAAGAAAGCGTATTTGAAGTGCCCTGTCCAGCTTTTTTGATATTTTTTTTTTCTTTTTTCACATTGTCAAGTATCATCTAATAAATCATAGCAATGATTTAGTTTCATTAAAAGTGTTGATTTTCTCTTGTGCAAATACCCTTTTCATCTCACCTTTTCTTCTTATTGAGAAGCCTGGTGAGTAATTACATTGGGGAGTCTAGTCATAAGCTCATCCTGACCAGAATTAGGTCACTACAGCCCCAGTCCTATATTGTTGAAACTGAGCTGGTTTTATGAGTTCTTATCCGTGTGGACAGAAACACAGCTCGTTCATTCTTTCAGAAATGTAACTTTATCATCATGAAACATACTTGGGAATAAGTGTGGGAAAGACTGATGTTGGAGGCTGCATTTTGAGACTGCTCTCATTTGTGTACCTTGCTYCTGCCATTAGATGTCTTTAACTCAACAAGCTGTTAATTCTGTGCTTCTTGCTCTTAGTAGCTCCTGAAGTCAACAGGAGGCAGCACCTTTATCTTCTTATCCAAATCCATCTTTTGCGGTCTTCTGAAGCTCTGACTCATAGTTTCAAAGACAAAATGCCGAAAAGCTAATCCTGGTGAGGATTCACCCAAGCACAGCTCCTCACAGACTGTCTCCCATTATAATTTAATCTTTGAGTAGATTAAAGCTGGTGGAATGTGGTTCTGCTCAAGTTTAAAGAATTACATCTGTTGTAATATTAAATGAAGCAAGTCCAGTATATGGCCACCACGATGGTTAAAAAGCTGGAGCACATGGTATATGAGGAGAGGCTAAGGGAGTTGGGTTTGCTCAAACTGAAGAGGAGGCAGCTAAGGTGAGATCTAATTACTGCCTTCAGATACTTTATGGATAACTACAAAAACAGAGCCAGACTATTCTTAGAGGTACACAAAAAAGAACAAGAGGCAAATCTGCTTTATAATCTAGTTATGTACACCAGTTGCAGGAAGAGAAATTCAGAATAGATATAGGGAAAATTCTTTACTACGAGGCTGGTCAAACACTCAAACAGGCCCACAGAGACTGCAGAATCTCCATGCATGGAGCCATTCAAAACGCAGCCGGAAAAGGCCCTGAGCAACAGATCTAACTCAAAAATTGCCTGGTTTGTGCACCAAAGACCAGATGACCTCCAGATGACCCTTCCAACCTAAATCATTCTATGGTGTTTTTTGTCTTGAATTATTCTACATTTTTCAATGGGTTTTAATATTTGGTTCCCTCAGCAATGTGCTAAACACATCACCATCAGTTCTGTAAAGAAGCATACAAACTTTACCAATTCAGGAAAAGGTCTAGATCCTTCACTATCTTCTTTTAAACCTTGTGAAAACTGAAGTCCAAATAACCAAGTGCTTGGTCTTCCATCTGCAAGCTACAATAAAAAAGCTAAATAGAACCAGCATGCTACTATATTACTTTTAGTCAAACTGAATTTACAAATCCAATGACCTGCTGGTATTTTTGTATACAGGTAACATTCAAAAAAGTACTGACAACAAAACTGGACTGATTACAAACCAAATTCTATACCAACATAATCATGTTGAAGTTGATGAAAATATATTAGCTTTTATGTTTTTTCACTCAACCTCCAAACACCTCTATGTGCCTCTAACAGAGGAGACAAAGAACTACTGCAGAGCCACAGAATTATAGCAAATAAGGCTGGAAGGGATTTTGGCAGATCCCAAGGCAGGATCAGTCATGTCTGCATCATTCTTAATAGATGTCTGCTGAACTTTTCATTTTAGATCTGTAATGATGGAGAGTCCATAGCAGCTTCAGAAAATCTATTCCAATGCTTCACTACCATTAGAATAGTTTTCCTAATTCCAACTTAATTCTCTTCTGCTGAAGTTTAGGCCCACTATTTCTGTCCTATAAACTATGGACATGAAGAACAGTCATCTCTTCTTTGCAGGAATTGCTTTGTATTTAGAGATTAAAAATTATCTTTGAATAATAAATTTGGAGTTGTGAAAATACAAAGCAGGTGAGTCATAGACTTGTACACTTCAGCAAACTGAAACATACTCTGTTTTTTAGTTTTCCAACTTTTCTCCAATTCAGAATGAAAATAAATCTTGAAAACAAATCTTGAAAACACAAAATTTCTTTCCAAAGAGCTGTTCAAGTTCCTACTTGAAGCACAGTGCAACTAAGTGCAACTAAAATACAACCTTAAATAATATCACCATGTAAGTTCAAAAACAGCACATGACTATTTCCTTGACAATCTAAATACATAACAACCAGCTACAATTTGCATGCAATGTCCACTGTTTTGTGTTGTAAATTTGTGATATAACACTGATCATGATACAACTATAGTTGAGAGCCTAACATTTTATCTATTGATAAAAAAAAAGCCTGCAATTTTCAAGGACAGGTGAAGACAAGTAAGCCTAAACATTGTATAGCAGGCATTAATTGAATTCTTGCACAAAGTGAGAAAAAAAAAAGAGAAATGTTAGAGGATGTATAAAAGGGAGATCTGAAATAAAGAAAATTAGAGTTCCTAATATAGGAATATAGTTCCTATATAGGAATACAGTTCCTAATATCAAGATATATGTCCCTCCCTTTTTCCTTTGTAAGAATTTATACTACGCAGATAAAATGAGGAAACAAAAGATACCTGCTAATATCAGAATTGTCTAAATCTATCTCACATCAATGCCTACATGACAATAACTGCATCACTGATTAGTAACAATGATAAGCTCTGCTCTCTAACACCACGGAATTCATCTTCTGCTGGCAAAACATTCATACATGCTTGAAATTTCACATTCTGTCATTAAAGCAAATAGGATGAACTTCCCAAAGAGTCACGGGCATTAAGGTGACAGTGTTGGAGGTCGCTATTCCAGATAAAAATTTAAAAAAGGACAGCTGTAAGCAAGAGGAAAAAAAAAAAACACGAATTCATCCTAAAAGCAGTAAAAACTGCAATACACCCCACTCTACTGATACAGATACAGAATGTAAGTTCAGAGATGCTGGGGAGAATATTATAAATAGTGTTTGCAAGTAGTTTGCTATGGGAAAAGCACTGTTGCTTTGGGGTGAAGGGAATATGTAGAAAGCAGACAGACTTTCAGCTCATTTCTGGGGAATGCCAGCTGTATTGGTGGTAAAGAAAATATTTTGTAAGTGCATCCAAATATCAGAAACACTAGTTTTCTGATTTTCAGCATCATTCTGGCTCAAAAATATTATTGCATTTATTTACATTATTATTTAGCAGATTAGCAAGATTATGTTTCTGCACATTATCAATACAAAGGAGAAAGGTGAAAGGTCAGGGAGAAAAGGAACTTTTCCAAGGATTAAAAAAGAGCTACAAAAGAGAAATGAGTCAGTCTAGTAACCTCTGATTTTTGTAATGTCCTGAACACCAATACATTGCTAAGAGATATTTTTGGGGGAATTCTGTCCAGCTCTATCTGAATGCAACCAAAAACCATCCGGTTCTCTGTAACGTACTTTCATCCAAGAGACAAATTTGTGATGACATCCTTTGATGCTGGCAACGTTAAGTGAAATTGCCTAAGTGAAATAGTGACGCATCAAGTAGCCAGGACAAGAAAGATGCCAAATATGCAAATGCCAAATATGTGGCATCACTGAATTAGTAATACAGCATATTAGTATAGGTGAAGTTGTTAAATGTATCCATAAGGAGCAAAAAAAAAAAAAAAAAATTAATGTTCGTAGTGCCTATAAAATATATAGCTATGATGATTCTCAGTGTTAATATAATTTTGGTATAACTTTAAGGCAATTGCCTACAGAATAACTATTTCTGGTATCTCACTTGTAGTCTAACTTTCCAAGTGCGTTCATCAAAAAAAAAAAAAAAAAAAAAAAAAAAGTATTCCAAGTCTCTGATCCATGTTCACCTAGACATTTCAAATAAATTGCATGATTACTATTTCTTGATAAACAGTTATTCAAACAATGAAGCCAAACCCAGTGATGGCCTCAGGCTGATATCTGGATGAATTCACCTCGAGCATGAAACAAGAACCCTAACATCACCCAAAGCAGAGAATAGGTACAAAATTGAATCAGCCTAGCCTCAGTCCTGTTACCTCTCTGATCCTGCATTCCTGCTTGCTTGTAAGAACAAAGGGATTTCATTAAGCAGCAAATCACATGTAGAACAAGTAGAAACCAGCTTACTGATGTCTGAAGAGGTAATAAGCTGCAGCTGCTAATCAAGAGCTGTGTGCATTTCAGCTGTGCACTTTCTTTATGCCATTAAGGACATAGTAAATCAACTTTTAAGCTCTAACCCTGGCTTTATCAATGCCTTAAAACAGGATTGGGATACCTATAGACTGCTTTTGGTACTGATACCTATCTCAAACCTCACTATCCTACAAGCCTCATTATGCACAGGGTTGAATTCCACTGAATATTTCTTCGGTGAAAAAAAGAAAATGCGTTCTCATTAAATGGTAACACTGCATACCCTGCAGTGGGTGTCCTCTCCATTGACACAGATCAAATAAGTGCTATTTCTTGACATGTGCAGGAACAAGAATTATTTTAAAATATGAACTGCATCATTTGCATGGAGACAACCAGAGACAACAAAGTGAGTCAGCATAGAAGTAAAACCCTGACTGGCAAAGTGTATGAGTTTAATAGGAAATAATCATCACAGAATTCGGTTTTCCCCATTGATTAAACTAGGATCAGCTCTGTCTGACCTCAGGATTTGATTTACCTGTTGATAGAGCCATATATATATTCCTTCAGACAATCTTAAAAATTATTCTTCTTTTCCTGGTCATTGAAACTTTGTCAACTCATCACTAGTAGCTAGAGAACAGCTGACAACCAACCATGTATAAAGTATTAGATGGGGCTAAAGCAAATAAATACTTATTCAAAAATTCACAAAATTACTACTGAATAGTTTCCTGTTAGAAAGTAAAGGTCTTAACTATAGCATGCTTTTGTATTCACTGTAAGGTGTGCAAATGCTTTTCAGTTCACTAGGAAGTAAGGCTTTGGTACCAGTTAGCTTTTGGATCTCTGTACCAGCTAATCCTACTGACAGAAAGTTATCTTCTGTGTGGAATACTGGGAATAAATCTAAATACCTTTAGAAGGACAAACAGAGAAACAAACATTACATACAATACATTCTTTGGTAAAAGGTACAACAACTTACTTTTGAGTTCAGATTCAGGGAAGGATCCAGCCTAAGTGTGCTTACTACCTTATTTAATCATACTTCAGAGAAGAATTTAACTGAGGAAGTCTTCTTCATCTTTTGAATCAATAGGATGTACAGCCAGCTAGAATCTACCTCCTCTCAGTGTGGTTGCCCAAGTTATTTGGAAGCTGAATTTGGCCTGTTCTGGAAAAAGTGTCATCTGTCTGTGGTGTAGGAAAGAACATGCTGTTTTTCTGTAGCTTCTGTAGATACACTCACCCACATACACTACAGTCATGAGGAAACAGCATGATTCAGATGGCTCTCAAAAAACACTGAAGGAAGTTGTATGAAAGTGAAAACAATCATGATTGAAGAAATCATGGAAAATCATTGCAAAATTCATTACATGCCAGCATCTATATACCTTAAAAATGTTGATTTTTTCATGATTTTCTTGCACTATTGTCATTATTATTTACTGGTTCTAATAAACTATGTATTTTGTCCAAGGATTAGATGAAGAACAAAATCAGGAACAAAGTATGTTTTCACAAATCTACAATTCAGTCTGGGCAAAGACATTTTATAAAAAGCCTCTACATCCCCTAGCTCTTCATCTTAATTTATCTGGCCAAGACCCATTGATAAGAGCATTCTCCCTTCAGGACAGGCTGCTCAGGCGATGCAGCTGATGAGGTATAGCTCTCTTCTTCACATGCATGTTTTAGCATTTTCCCCCCACTGTGTGCATAAGCCTAACCACCGCAATATGTATTTCCAAGTAAAACAAAGCTCTTCTTACAAGAATTCATGTTCTTAAAACAAAAACAAAGAGCTCAGTAGAGTAACTCACTGGACATGAAAAAAAAAATCCTTTTTCAGGCAAAAAGGAAATGCTTGAACCCCGCACTAGTAAAACCTGATGTTCTCAGAGTGGCAGCCACCTAGGGCACATTTGGATTTGGCAACTGCACCAGTCTCCAGACAGCACTAGCAGAGTCTTCAAAGTAAGTCCCCACACTGCAGAACTATGGATTTTTTTAAATAATTTTGTTAGACTTGCAGGCCTCAGCCATTGTCAAAGTAGTAGTATCAAAAAAGCTTCAGAAGAGAATAAAGATTATTATTATGGGTCTTACTGAGAATATCAAAATCTACTAGGAGGTGATACACTACCAAAGCTACTTCAAATATAATTCAAATAAGCACAAGTGCACATGCTGCAAACTCACTGAGCTGCTGGAAAATTATCTTAGAGGAGTTGAAGAAATATGGTAATGATTCATGAAAGAACAAATTAATTCTCCCATGTTTTCCTGGTGATTGAGATACTTACTTTCTCTTCTTTGTGTCTCCTGACTGCCTCCTATTTTTTTTATTGCACAGCACAATCAGATAGCAATTATCAACAAGCTTGATCCTGCTCAAACTGAAGTGAATGGAAAACTGCTAATTGTCTAAAAAGAACGTGGAAATGAGTCCCCAGATTAGGGAATAATAATCATAGTGGTAATAAGCTAAGGCTTCAGTATTTCTGTCATTTTGCTTTATATGGCTTTACTTACTTGCTTTGGGGATATAATGATATGGTATGTAAAAAGTATTTTGCTACTACACATTGGGCATGCAGCTGCCATTTCTTTCCCTGGATTAACAGAAATGGAGGGGCCATATAATAAGTGATGCAGATTGCAAAGTCTCCTCTGTGGAGCTTCTGATTTATAAGGATAACGTGGCCTCAAATTTGTACTTCCAACATTGATAAAGGCCTGATGCTTCTCTCTAGGAAAAAGGCCAGCCCACAACTGCTCTGAGAATATATGCTAAAGCTCAGACAGTAACAGACAAGTTATTAAAGAACGGTTCTTGCTTGCCTTACCTGATGTCCATGTGTTCTCTGCTGAATGCAGTTGTAATTGCCCCTGAATTTTGTTATTTCAAACGGCAGATTTATGCAATCTTCACTGCTGTACTGAAAGCAGCAAGTCCAAAACTGCCCCCAGTCACCACAAAACACACATGGAAAGAACAGAGGAGAAGCCTGTGAATGGCCACATATTTTAAGACAGAAGTCAATCCAGTAGGACAAATCCAGTGGGCCAATCAAGAGAGCAGGCAGGCTGAATTTCCTCCATTAATTCACCCTTCAGCCATAACAGACTTCAACAGCCTCTGCAGGTCATTGAGCAGTCACCAGGTCCCACTCCTCCCGCCCTGTGCTGGGTCAGTCATCTCACCAGAAGCTGAACAAAGGCCTTCCTGACCACTCATGTCTTTGGTTGCTGAAGTAGACCAACCTTTTCCAATGTAACTTGCTCTCTGACATCCTTATCACAACAGCCTTCAAATTATTAAAACTACTGCTAGTTTTTGAAAGAGAGATCTCAGAAATACTGCACTCCTCTAAACTTTGTGAAAATAAGTAGCCAGGCACAGCAGAGACTTTTTTAGTGCTCCCATAGCAGGTCAGGCAGAGACAGCCACAGTCTTGTCCACCTCGCAAGCCCATCCACAGAGGTACCAGATGGCCACCCAGCATATTCCAACGCTGCTTTCTCAGTTGGACCAGCCAAACAGGTAGGTGAGAGGGGGCAGAAAGTCTATTAAACATAGCAGAAAGCAAAGACTGTAGTGGTGACCTAGGGAGGGACAYGGGGAAAAGTTGCAGACACTGTGTAAGGAGTGAGCCAAGTAAAACAAGCAAAGCACCTCAGAAATCCTGGCCATCAACAGTGCCATGGAAGTAAACAAGTAAATTGGGTGGTCTGTGCTGGGGAACATGAGGAGCGTGGACTAGTGCCTGGCAAGACACAAGAAAAGCAGAGCTGTTCAAACAGAGCAGGACACACACCACGCCATGCCTCACGACTTCTGCTCCTCATGGAGCGAGTCCATGTTCTGCATCCCCTCTCCTTCACCGCCGGTACTCCCTTGGTTACCCGCGGGCCTCGCAAGGCATACTCTTCTCAGCCTCACGTGCAGTAACGGCTGCCGCTGACACTGCCCGCGTCTGCAGGCGCGGCGCCTCCCTTTCCTGCAGCAACCACGGGACTAGCACCTCGCTCAGGAAGAGTCGGTCGGCGGCCGTTGGGGACGGCGCAGGCGGGCGGCCGCTGTGAGAGGGCGCGAGCGCGCGGGCGGCCTTTGGGGAGGGCGCAGGCGGGCGGGCGGGCGGCAGCTGTGAGAG
>NW_028186150.1:3722031-3751391 GCF_003343005.1 Rhea americana
GGGCGGGCGGGCGGCCGCTGTGAGAGGGCAGGAGCGGGCGGCCGCTGTGAGAGGGCGCGCGGGCGGCCTTTGGGGAGGGCGCGGGCGGGCGGCCGCTGTGAGAGGGCGCGCGGGCGGCCGCCGTGAGAGGGCGCGCGCGAGCGCGCGGGCGGCCGTTGGAAGCGTTGCCTCACGGCGCTTGACAGGATGGGCTACTCCGGGGTGGCAGGGTGTCCGCGGGCAGCGCGAACGCGGCGTGCCCGCAGCCCGGGCAGAGCGGGGCTCCGGAAAGTTTTGTAACAGCGGCAACGGTCCGCACCCCGCGGGCTGCAGGCAGAGCCGAGCCCACAGCCCCCGGAGCCGCTGCGCCGCGCTGCCGCCCCTCCCTCCGCCCGGCGGGGCAGGGGCGGTGCCAGCAGCAGCAGCGCGGGGCGGGCGCAGGTTAGAGCCGGGCTGGTCAGCGGCGGAGGCGCGGCAGTGGCGGGGCTCTCGGCCGGGAGCCATGGGCCAGGACCTGGCGTGGCTCAACCACTCCGGCAGCCCGTGCGCGGCGGGCGGGCAGCGCGGCGGGCCCTTCTCCGCTGCCGCCGCGGCGCTGCTGGCGGCGCTCATGGGGCTGCTGGTGCTGGCCACAGTGCTGGGCAATGCCCTGGTCATCCTGGCGTTCGTGGTGGACCGGAGCGTCCGCACGCAGAGCAACTTCTTCCTTCTGAACCTGGCCATCGCCGATCTGCTGGTGGGTGAGTTCCGCGGCCGACGGGGGGCGGCGGTGCGCGGCGCTGCACGTGTCACTACCGAGCTCTGTCCGCAGGCGGCTTCTGCATCCCCCTCTACATCCCTTACGTGCTGACRGGCGAGTGGAGGCTCGGCAGGGGCTTGTGCAAGGTGTGGCTGGTGGTAGACTACCTGGTGTGCACTGCCTCCGTCTTCAACATCGTCCTCATCAGCTTCGACAGGTTCATCTCTGTCACCAAGGCGGTAAGGCTGGGTGAGCAGTCCTGAGCTGCAGAGGGCTGGGGGGCAGGAGAAACCCTAGCCGCACAGACCAAGGGTGGTCTGCAAGGCTCTGAGGCTGCCCCTTAGAGCAGGATGTTTTGCTGAGGTCACCCAACTCCCACCCCAAGTGCATCTCACCCAGACACCACAGGAGATATGGCATATCTAAATATTTCTCTTTGATCCTGGAAATATTTCCAGGAGCAAAAGGCTTTTGCAGAAGAAGAAACACTTGCCTCTCACTTCAACACTGGAAAGAGTTACCTTGTTTTAGAAACAGGCAGTTTGTGCATGCTTCTAGCAGGGCAAAGGGAGCAGTATGTATTTATTTCCGTCAGCCATCCCTTGGATAAGCTCAGAAAGTATTCAGCTGTAATGGACTGTTACCAGCCATGAATGGTTCAAAAGTGGCAGAACAGTCACTATCATCCTTCAAAGGAAGGAAATGTTATTCCCATTTAACAGCTGCAGAAATAGCTAGACTCTTGCCTTGGTCACACAGCACAACAGTGATCAAAGGAGAATTAGATTGGACTTTTCAAGTCCAAAGCTAACTTCATTTCTCATGTAGGTCATACAGCCTCTAAGTACTATAGATGATGTTGAAATAACATGTTTTATCTGCTGATAAATAGTTTTCAATTTTCTACACACAGCTCTTAGTTATTTTTCATCCTCCTCTTCTGCTTACATTTCTTGAAAGCATTTATTTAGCTTCATTGCTCATTACAAATCACACTGTGGAGCAATAACACTTCTTAAGCAAACAGTACAAAGAGGCTGCAAGATCACTTGAACAGTTTATATACAAGTGTTTTACTAACTTCTTTTTCAAGAGGGAGAAATGACCAGATTAATTCTTAAATTTCATTTAATGTCTTTATTTTCTAGGTACTGTATTAGCCACAAATTTTATCTTCACAAAACAAACTCTCATGACTATACACATAGTACAAATATATAGATTTGATAATTTCAGAAACAAGGAAACTGGTCACTTACTAGATTAAGAAGTTTAGTTACTTTCAAATGTTTCAGATCAATAAAAGTCCTTCTCAAAGCAAGAATACAGAAGCTGCCTATTGTGTTCAGGCACTATAAGAAAAAAATGTAGAGAGTTGTAACTTATTCTCTATCTTAGTGAAAGTTTTAATCTTCCTACAAGGCTGCTCTTGAAATCATTAGTATTTTTATCATGATTCAGGAAAAAAAATCTGGATCTCTCAGCTGCATGGAGAGTTCTACCAGAATACTATTGGCTTTGGACATCATGATCTGCAGATTCAGGTAGTAGAAATGAACCCTGAACACAGAATTCAGGTTTGAGACTCATGTTCCAAAATGTCAGGGAAGTTCACATCTAAAACTGAACTAACTCAGGTCCCTTTCTTGTAAATGAAAGATGGTATTATTTGTTGCTTCAGAAATAAAAACAAAAGTCAACAATGTTGGCTCCTGTAGAGATATGAAGACTGAATTCTGATCTATTAAGTAAGTATTGTCCATTGTCCAACAGACCAAGGAATTAGAACACTGGGAATCAGAAAATGTTAATTTGTGATTCTACTCAATTCCATTACTTACATAGTTTAGTGACTCACAGTTACTGACAAATACGTTTAACTTTTTTTTTTTACTTTAGATTCTCTACTTTATAAACAAGGGAAATTAATTACTCTCCCTGTGAAGTATTTTTCAAAGCACCACACTCCATCTATGTCTCAATTACAGATATGTGTTCTGCAAATAAAAGAATGAAATCAAGATCATAAATAAAATTATCCATTAATTTTTTGATGATTTTTACATCTTAAGTTCTGTGTTGTAGGCTATCTCAATATAAAGCAGGAAGATAAGATTCTGCATGGGTATTCTGTGAATTCAGATCTCTTTATGAAAGTTTGTCATTTAATTTAAAATACATATGTGAATTTTGAGGGGCCATGTTTTTTTAAAATACTCTGTAAACAGGCAGCACAGCTAATGGAGCACAATATGTAACAACTGGTTCTAGGAACTGCAGTAGTACTTGCTTTGAAAAAGCCTTTGGTTTCTAGCTTTTAAGATCTGATGAAAGTTCTCAAAACATATCCAGCCACCTTGATGATAATTATATTGTTTGTTGGAACAGACATTGCAGAAACTCCTTTTCTTTGGTACTAGTAAGGCTTGTATGACCCTCACTGTCGAGCCAATATATTACTGTCAACTCTCAAAAATAAGAGGGGACCATACTCCAAGGTTCCCATGGAACTGTTTGTTTGACATTCTAACATACATGTCTTCTCTTTTCTCTCTCAGATAAATTACAGGGTTCAGAAAGGGATGACTAGAAATGCAATACTGAAGATGATCACTGTATGGATTGCTGCTTTTCTTCTCTATGGTCCAGCCATCCTTAGCTGGGAGCACATTGCCCAAAAAAGCATCCTCCCTGAAGGAGAATGTCACGCAGAATTCTTCTACAACTGGTATTTCCTAATGATTGCATCTACTATTGAATTCTTTACACCTTTCATCACTGTTACATACTTTAACTTAAGTATTTACCTCAACATCAGGAAGCGCACTTCCCTCAGAAATGAAAACCTATCATCTGGTCAAGAGGACTGTGAAACGAATTTCCAGGGGAAAAAAAGGGAACACATATTTTTTGTAAAACCTGCTAACAGACACAAACAGGAGAAGAGAGCAAACAGTCTTTCTCCCCCTAAACAACAGGTGTCAAAGTTCAGCCTATCTAAGCATGAGAATCGGTCATTAAATTTGAATGTCAGTCAAGACCTTCCACCACTTCAGGTAGATGTTGAGACCAAACCACATAGGAATGGTTTATACAAAACTACAGAAAGCATATGCAACACCACACGCAGAAGGGACATTGCTAACACCATGGTAAATAAATTTAGACTTTCCCGAGATAAAAGAGTAGCAAAATCATTAGCAATTCTTGTCTGTGTGTTTGGTTTGTGCTGGGCTCCATACACACTCTTGATGATCATTAGAGCAGCTTGCCACGGGCACTGTGTACATTATTCACTTTATGAGACTTCATTTTGGTTTCTGTGGGTGAATTCAGCCATTAACCCTATTCTATATCCATTGTGCCACATGAGCTTTAGAAAAGCTTTTATAAAACTCCTGTGTCCAAGAAAAGCCAAAATTCATCCTCATGTTTTGATGTGAAAACAAACAAAAAAAATACCAAGTTTCAAAAAAAAAATGCATCTTGCTTTCAGTAGGAACATAAAATGTCTCAGTGTTCAGTGTTCACCTACAAATATTAAATACAAGTATTTATATTTGTAGTACTTTAAGGGAATACTGATAAATGGATACAAGTGTAGATAGATTTAGGAATGTATTGAAATAGTCATCCACATTGCTGGAGAAACCACAAGTAATTAGAACAAGGCTATTATTTGTTAAAGTTTTTAGGGAAGTTATGCCAACAGTACAAGTCCAGTGCACCATCACCAGAAAGAAAAGTGCCAAAAAGAGAATAGAGCATTCATGTCAAAGTTAAATTTCAGGTTCTCTCCCTTTTAATCATTACAAGTATTACTAGTAAGGAATTTCATTAAGTGTTAAGCATAGGCCTGCCATATTTTACCTCCAGCCCTGTTTTATAAGGCTCTTAAAGGTGTTAGTTGTGAAGGGTGGTATGCATTTTTGGGAGGCTATTGCCTCTGCAACAGTAACAGCTTTCTTCCTGAATAGCAAGCTAGACAGGACGGTTGCTAATGAGACAAAACTAAATACTAATGTCCAGGAAAAGCACAGGACAAAAGGCAACAGAAAAGTCTTGTGACCAGAGAAGCTCAGCAATTAAAGCAGGTAAGGGAGCACAGGTTTGAGGGGGAAAAGCTGACTGAGAAGAATTATAGTAGAACTGAAACACAGACAAGAATCTTAAGGGAGTTTGAGCTTTGTGATACAAGGTATGAAAAGTAGAAGCTTGTGCAGCAGAAGAGTTACAGGAGAAACCTCCTCTCCCAGCTAGGACTGCCTGCCCCTTCTTGGTGGGGGGGGACTGGGATCCTGAATGGGCAGGAATCTACTCACAAGTCAAACTTGTATTCCTTAGAGAACTGCAAGGTATTGGTCTTCTCTTGCTGTAACTATATAATAAACCTAATTAATCTATGAGATCTGACAGGGAGATAGCACTATGAGAAAGTCTAAAGTTAACTTCTCTTGGAATAATTTTAAAAACAAAATGCAAACTAAATTTGAAATCTCTTATTTCTATTGCATTTTGAAAGAAAAATGTGKTTTTTTTGCCCATCTACTGGATCTATCCATCCATACATGGATGGTTTAACAGAGCATTTAACATTTGTTACTACAATGTTAAACCAATGTTTAGACTTTAAAATGATGCCTCAAATAGCATGGCCCAAAGTCTGTTACACTAACAGCCTTGCTCTAACTATAGGTGGCAAAAAGTACTTAATTGCTTATATTGTTTTCTGCTCTTCTGCCTTTGCTACAAGAGATTCACAGAGCTAGACCTTGAATGCTGTCTAGATCTGTCCCCCTTGAGAAGTATCAGTTTGAACACCATCAGTAAGAAGTTTCTCACCCTTATGAGCATCTTCTACATGGTTTGAGACACTTTACTGATGAGAAGTGTGATAGTTCTTGAACAGCCATAGTTGCCCATTGCCCCAGCTAAAAATGCATGTTAGTACAGTTAATCTCAAAGTTTACACATTACTTTGAAATTTACTTCTTAAAACTTCAATAAAGGTAATTCAGAGCTATGCAAGAGTCTTAATTGTGGAGCCTTAACATATGGTGAATGGAAACAGATCACTCGGGTGATTTCACAAGGCACCTTTTTTCCCCATGTCTCATGATACTTAGCTTCATCTAACAGTCACTCCTGTGCTGAATGGATGAAGTCCATCTTTCCATACTTCACAGCTTCTCTGTACCTCCTGAACTGAGCACTCCTAGCTTCAATTGTTACATTATAAACAAAGGCCATTTCCTGCCTTTGATCACCCTTGCTACCACCTTTGAATTTTTTCAAGTTTTATATACTTTCCTGTGAGAAGACCCAAGATTGCACAGACAGATCTACACAGCAGAAGAACAATAACCTAATTTGATGTGCACCCTAATTCTTAGAATTCATTGAGTAAGATTTGCCTTTTCAAAAAGCAGAAACACTAACTTATTTTGTTCCCCCCACCAGTATCTCCCATTTCATCATTCAAACAAAGTAGATAACTTAACAGTGGTCAACTGTAGGAGTGAGAAAATTCAGGTCAGCTAGCTTTAGAAATTTAAATTCAATTAAGACAAAGCAGACATGAATTAAGTCTTCAGCAAATGGTGTTAATTTATGGACTAGATCAGTCTTCAYACAAGTTGCCATCAGTAATTGTTCTACAGTTTCTAGACCTTTGTTGCCACTTGTCTAGAACAGACCTAGAATCCAGCAGAAGTTTCCATTGGAGTACATCAGAAAAGCATTCTGACGTGAACGTTCTTCCAAATACTGCTGAAAGGATATGTGAGTTTTGAGTGATTACCCCTATATATTAGAACTGTTGGCAGCCTCACAGCTTCTGAGTTCACTATGCCTTGAGATTCTGTCCCTTTCGAGGAATAAGTTGCTTTGCTTTTAATTACAAGGTGGCACTAGGTTCCACTGTGGCCTTTGAACAGACATGAAACAACAGATGTTAATAGCAACTTTATTGTTTCACTGGTGCAAAATCATGATACTGAATAAACTTGTGTAATGCATTTTCCCCTAAATTTACAGTAATGAAGGTTATACATATTCTATATAGATTGCAATTTCTCTATTTGGAACAAAATTATCTTGATAAATATGCCCTGTGCACAATACTGGCCCTCACTGAGTGTCACAGAGCCTTAATATGCAAAATATAACTTCTGGTTTTGAACATGGTATTTTAAAACTCTCCAAACATGCATTAATATATTCTAGTTTTTAGGGAAAAATATTACACTTAGTCTTAACTTGCATTAAAAGAAAAGCACAAGCAGAATCTGACATATAATAATCCCAAAAATCTGATGCTCTGTAAAAGTCTGACACAGTTTAGATGACAGTCACCGCCAGTTTAAAACGCTAGTGCTACAGAAGCAACAGTGAACAGACAGAAAAGAAATCAGAACTGGAAGAGCCCTATCATGTCACTTGGTTTTCAAAGAAAGTTTCAGTCATGCTAACTGATGAAACCTGTAGTTGCTGGTCCAACCTTTTAAATTTGTTAGGGTACTCAACACAAGTGTTTGAAGTGCCAGACTGAACACATGAATGTTAATTTAACTTGACATTTCTGAAAGGCACAATCTATAGATCTATCCTAAAAAAAAACATGGTATGTAAATGAAAAGAAACAAGTACAGTATGTATCTTCTTTAAAGGACAAGACCTTCATAAATTGGCCCCTCAGATTCTGGTGATTCCCTCCTCAGACGCAAGTGCTCCAGTGTGTTGTGAAAATGTTTGTTAATTTGTTCCGTTTCTTCAGTAGACTCAAGGTTTGGGAGATCTTCTCTAATCTTCTGTATGAGCTGATTCAAAACTTGAATTGTCACCTACAGCAGAAGATACACAGAACCAAACTGTCAACAAGACCGTATTTTGTTTCTTTTTGATTCTGTATTGTCAGAATTTGTGCCTCTCATGAGAGACTATATGGCAAGTTAAATAGACATAATTAGGGATATGAAATGTGAATGAAGAGCTTCTAGGAATGCTCTTTAGTTAAGAAAAGAAGGTATTTTCACTCACCGCCTCATTTTCCTTTTCATAAAAATAGATGTATCTATTCAGAATTTCTATGAAAAGCTGGACTTGCAGAGAAGGGTCCATGCATTGATTTGCTATCTTTAAAGCCTTTTTCAGGCATTCCATCACTCGTTTTCCTCCATGAAGCTAGAAGGAAGAAACACCAGATTACAAGAAATAGAAGACGCCTAGTGAGCTCCCATATCACTTCCCTTGGCATACACATGGCATTTCTTGATGGTTTGTCATACAAACAGACTGCGCAAAACTACACAAACTGTAGAAAAAGCTGTTATCAAAAGCTTACCTTCCTGGCTTGTTACCAGTTTGACTAAGCTTTATGCTCAAGTCAGGCAATAACATGATCAGAGTTGTTGAAAGCCTTTAATTACCATATCTTGTAAGTTCCATTTTATAATAATAGGTATACAAGTACACACTTTGATAAGCAGAGTTCACTGCTCTTTATAGATAAAACTCATTTGTTTGAGAAACCCTGCAGAGCACACAGTTTGTTTTTGACTTGTCTTGAATTTTAAGTACAACACAGCTAACTTGCAGACATGTGCAAGACAGTTAAGCGAGCATCAGACTGTACTTTGAGAGCCAAACTGGCTGACTTCTACAAAAGCTTGCACAGTACTTCCACTTTTAAACTTGAGCTTTTCCACTTTTGTATTTATGTAGTTTATATTACAGTGAGATTTAGAAGCTTCATATTAGAATACATTCCAACCAAACCTACGTCATTAAGTCATAGGCACTTTAGAAGGGAGCCCTGCTATGTTCCAGAAGTAGTTTGTTACGCTGTTGCAGCCTTCTTACCTCCTCTCCATTTTTGTCAGTGTTTCGGCCAGACCAAAACAGATGGGCACAAGTGCTCACGGCTCGGCACTGGTCTGGCTTCTTAAGCAGCTTAGAAGCTGCCAGCGCGCATTGAGTCCTCAAAGGCTCATGGTTCTCCTCACTGAAGCACTTCATCCTTTCAAATGTCCCAATTATCAAGGTGATTGCAGCCAGCTGTGCTTTTGAATCACTGATTTCATCTTCATACAGAGAGAAGGCCTACTCAAGGGAAGAGGCAAGAGTCTTAATTACTGCTTTAAAGCAGCATTAAAAAAAGAACACAGTTGATAGTGACAAAGTGTCTGCAGTTTTATATTCATTAAATAATTTGGGCAGAAAAGAGATCTTTCATAAAATCTGTCAGGATCAGGTTAAAGCCACAGACTGAAAGAATTTTCCAAGAGGTACGTGTGTTTATGACCATTTAAGGAAAAAAAGTGATCCTCATGTAATCTGAGGATAGAAGTCTTCCCTCATTCAAGTATCTATTTAAATAAAGGAACTTTTTCAAAATAGTCCTTGAAATGTATTTTGTTCTTAAAACTGTTCACAAAACTGTACAGCAGAAATTGTGTTAGATCAGTGAGCAGAGTGTGTACAAAGTGTTTGCACTGCGGCTGTATGGATGACAGGCCTTGAAAGAACACACAAGACAGTCTTGGACTGTATCTCTAACAGAAGATATGTAATTGTCATGCTACTCTTGTCTCCAGAGTTGTACCACAATGCCAGCTTATAGGACCATGGGGGAGAAAAAGGGTTAGAGACTCAGTTTAAGAATATGCACTAGTAGCAGTGTTAGAGGAAATACTGTGACATCTGCAATCTGGATAAGGTGAAATACATTGGTTTTATATGTGATTGGGGAGGAGGGGGGCGGTCCTGGGGAGGTATTTGAAACCAGTAAGGCTTAAGACCAAATAAAATTATAGGTTAAGTGGATTTGCAGACACTAATTTATAACAGATTTCAATACAAGGATTTTATTAGCAAAGCCCAGCCTGACAGATGTGAACACTGATAATTTCAGAGACTTTTTGGAGAGAGCTTATGGTCAGAACAATACCAACCAGACAAGAGGAGCTGGGAAAAGGTCTCAGAAGCAACAAAGGAACATGTTATATTGAGAAAGCTGCATTCCCAGTGAACCAGCTATAGGAGTAGTAGGCAGCGTTGCAACCAACCATATGTTGTCAGACTGAGCATTCAAATCAGCAGCAATGGAGCTTAATTCCATAGTAGTCTGGGAAGCAAGAGTGAAGATCAGGAACTTCTAGCTAGTACAGTTAACTGTCAATCATTTCAGATTTTGTTTAAACTCACTAGACAGTTAAGTGTTAAAGAAACTGAATTAAGCCAGAATTAAGGTGCAAGAAATGACTACAGCAGTTGGACATTCTTACCTGCGACATGAATTCATATGCCACAGTTTCATGATTCTCAAAGCCAATTTCTCCCGCAGCCAGTGCTCCTTGAAGGAAGAGCCGGAGAGGCAGCTCTGCCAGTTCTGCTTTGATCAGAGCACTGATGGTCTGATGAGCGAATGAGAAGATCTTCTGGCATTTCTTTTCCCATTTGTCATCCTAGAGAAACGGGAAAAGTCAAAGCTTGAACAAGACCATTGCTTTAAGGAAAAAGAAAGTCTACACTGTAATAAGAGTTGTTACACACTCCAATCTCATCTTCTGCATGCTCCCCCAGTCAGTTATTTACTAAGGTAGAGGCGGACTGGCATATAAGTATCCTAGCAAGTACTGTGCTGACTTCAGTGGGTCTTCACAGATTATTTCTTCCACTTTAAAAAGCTGACATCCATTTTTCCTACCATCTCACAGGAACCTTTCTCAGAAGTCTGCACTGAGCTGCAGTTACCAGAGCTGTGCCTAAACATAAGTGAGCAAGGGCCTAATTAGCAAAGTGTCAAAAAATAAAAAGACCATTCAGTAATTTGCTAGAGGATTAACCAGAAGAGTTTTAAACATGCACCCTAAAGGATGAATTAACAGCATTTTATTTTACTTCCTCACCACAGATTACCACAATAAGGAGAAATACATATTTAAGGTAACTCTTAATCAGAAAGCATTAAACTACCCAATGGAAACAGAGATTGTTTTTGTGCATGCACTTCTGCAACTGCTATATAACCTAACCTGCACAGAAGCACTTGCTTTGAGAAGCAGTAACATAGGTTATCTACAGATACAAAAGTTCATGAAGTTCAGTATCTGGACTGAAACCAGTTTTATGCCATCATCCACACTATCCTATGGTTTATGGTTTGCATAGAAAAAGTATGTAATGGGCCAGCCTCCCAAGTAAATAAGACGAGGAATGATGAAGCAGAAACTGGCTAAAGTGTTGAGCTAATTTGAACTGATAAAAATCTTCCTTTAAATTAGAAACCATTTACATATTAAGCAATAATTTGCTTTAAGAGAATTAAAATCCCTAACATCCTGTATCAACTCTTAGCATACTATTAGCTGTAGTCAGTCAAATGCACTCTAGGAAAGCAAAAAGAAAGGAAATAGGATACCCAGAGCTCAACTCACCACTTTAGAGTTCTCCTTGTAGCGAAAAGCAAGCTGATACGCTGCGAAAACCAATGGTGGCAATGTAAAACGAATGCGTTGGTTCCCACCTGCACCAAAGTGTTTCCGAGCAGTGTTTAAAATCTAAAACAGAAGAATTAATAGCTTAGAGAATTCTAGAAAAAAGGTATGGTATTGCAGCTATAATAATCCACATTCTAAAGAATGGAGACATTAAAGAGACATGGAGTTAGAATCAGATAAAGTAATGTAGTCCCAAAAATACACAGTACTTTAAATTTGTGCAATATCTGTAACTGTGATATTCATGACAAATAGGTTCTCCTACAGCTGCTTAATAATTATTATGCAATACTTAGAGTATTATATTAACTACAGACACATTCTGGATTGTGCAGCAAGACGAAAGTTGCCTGGGCTTACATTTAATAATGACATCACTTCCAGTTCTATTAACATAGTGCAAGTTGCAATTCTTTTATACAGTATACTTTTTATATTGCCTTTCTCACTTTGGAGCAGAAACCGCCTGCACAACACACACGATATATTCTTCTGCATGTCACACTGGTTCTAAATCTGTTAAGTGACATAGCAGCTTTACCTGTCTGTACTGTTAGTTTCTCCCTTTCCCCTTATTTTGCAATTATTCCCATCTACTACTAGAGTCATTCATGTGTATTCTCATAACCAGAACTCGTAGGAATGGCAAGAACTTCATATGGCAGAAGATAAATTTATCAAGTTGCTTCCAACAGAAACATCACATTTGTTTGCAAAACTCCACTCTCTTTGAAAAAAAGTCAGAAGAAAGTGGTACTTTTCACCTTAGGAACATGCCATATTTTACACAGAAACTAACTCAAACATGCTAGCACTTCTGTGAAATCTGATCAAGGTGGGTTTTTTTTTGATTTTTTTTTTTTTTGTTTGGTTTGGTTTGGTTTGGTTTTGGTTTGTTTTTTCAAGTAGCAGAGCAAAGATGCCAAATCACTACTCTCAGAAATGCTTTCTCGGCACAGTAGTCCCACTACTGCTTTGAAATAAACATTAGAAATGAAGCTTATAGGTGTCCAAATTCTACGCATGACTACATTTTCAGATTACAGTTAGAATTCACAGAAATAAGGACATGATTAAATGGAAATTAATCACTCATTCACTGTATTAACCACTTAAGCTCATGAGGCACTAAGGTATTTGAATTTGCATTTCAGCTGTCTTCCATACAGAATGCATCATTTGATGTCTGTTACATGAAATTCAGAATTCTCATATAGAGTTGGATAGATTTTTCTCCTACTGCTCCTGCAATTTAAGAGAATTCTAATATCAGCATCATTGATACTCAAATTAATACCAAATCATTAAGCATTTTCAAAGCTGCTCAGTAGCTTGCAGAATTCTATCACAGAGGTAATTAAGTCCTTCAATGACATTTAAAGGTGGTCACTGATTACAAGGAAGTATGGCTAGACACGAAAAACACCCTGCTTGATGTTCAGGCTGTGAACTTTGTCTTCACAAAAAGAGTTTCAACATGTTTCTAGCTACGTAAAGTCCTTCAGGATAGAAATGCATCAACTCCCTTTGTGCCAGCATCCCTTTGAGTCAAGCTTTGTTCTCCATTAGGGGGAGGAAAAAAAATACAGTAGTTCTCTACTTTTTCTTATATGAAGATGGGGCTTGCTAGCTAAGGTCATACAGCTCTTGAAAGTAATGAGGACCTAGCTGACCAATAGCCTTCCTCTAGCAATACTTTGCAATAACACTTTCAGCAAAGATCAGATGCTGAAACAAGTAAGTGTCCATGTCTACAATCTTAGTAYAGGCCATAAAACCATGCTACATCCAGTGACAGCAGTTACAGCAAAGTTCTGTGCTCCAGACAACAGTTTTTATATGACATTTTAAACCAAGCTAAATGACTATCAGCAGTGTTGCACTTAGCACGTTATGCTGGTCTACTTCATATCAGTCTGCTGCTTACACAGTCTGATATTGCTGCAACTTAACGAGCCAGGCAGCTTCATTTCTCAGGCGCACTAAGGATGCCTGTCTACACAGTAGTCCCTACTCAAACCTCTGAGCTCTGCAGCAACAGCAGTTTGCTTTAAGCAATCTACAACAGAATCCAACTTCAGTACATCTTCAGCCTGCTTTTGGGCAGCTTCCACAGCCTGTGGAGTTCTGCACAAACAGAGCATCCTTGTCCCTCTGACCCAAAACATGTAATTCTCACTGTAGGGAGATCATTTAAAACTTGAAAATAAGATAAAGCCAGAACAGTGGATTACCAGCAGAAGGCTATATAAAGGCTATACAGACAAACGCTACAGATTAGCATAAATGTATCAAAATGTGTTCTCTGTGG
Organism: Rhea americana; assembly: GCF_003343005.1. Classification (NCBI taxonomy): domain Eukaryota; kingdom Metazoa; phylum Chordata; class Aves; order Rheiformes; family Rheidae; genus Rhea; species Rhea americana. The sequence continues at coordinate 3,735,560 of NW_028186150.1, forward strand.
AATTTAGTTTATCATCAAATAGATCTGRAAAGTAGCATACCATCAGTAAGAAAGGGCTTCTGAATTTTAAACAAGGAATAGGAGACTACTATTCACTTTCTAGCYCACAGTAGGTTCACTAAGAGTTAAGTTTTCTTAAAACTTTTTAGTGTAAGAAGTCCATTTCTTAGAACAAAGTTTAAATAGAACACATGCCACCTTAGTTACACTTATAGTTAGCATATGAAGATCAAGAGTGATGGCCCAGCTCCCAAGTATATTTAATCTTTTTACAGTAAGTAATATGAAAACTGACACTTTGCCTGGTACAAAGATTATGTAGACTCACTGAAGCCATACCAGGTACTGTTGGTCAGGGTCATCCGAATGCAAAAGATGAATAAATCTTCCCACAAGACTTTGCTCATCAGCAAAGTCCTCAGGATCAGGGTCTTCAGCAGGCTGATCTGGTTGATCCTGGATCAGGGTGGATACCAAATTCATAATAGCATCAACCTGTTAAAGACAACATAAGCTCAGTTTAAACTGGATCAGCATATACGAGCCTAAGTTAATAGCCATTATGAACATCTTTATGGCCACTCACAGTGGTGACAGAACACTAACAAAGTCAATTAGTTGGCAATGCTTTAGAACTTAATTGCTTTACTCCCTGAAGAAGGATCTCTCAGTACAATTAGAACAACATTGCTGTACAAAGGCTTTTTCCATACTTACTCATTTTTGAAAAGCACAATCCAGACCTAAGGTAATAGGCCTAGTTTTAAAGAAATTCTAGGTCTTTGTTCAAACTAAAAAAATAGTAGTCTCTGCGATGAGATTAGGCAAGATATGCATGAACATACTTGAAGACAAGTGTAGAATTACCAAGTGGGATAAAGCCTGTGCTAATAAGGTGGAGGCAGGGGAGAGGGGGTGGAAGAACAGCATGCCCTACACGAGGTCACTTAGTGTTTGTTTTCAAGTCTTCAAGTAGTAGTTTAGATGTCTAGAATCACCAAATAAGTTAACTTACGTCATACCTGTTCTTGGGACACAATTTCTGTGTTATAATCCAATACATTGCTAAGCACGTAACAACTCATGCTCTTCCTGGACTCATAATCAAAGTATTCAAAGAGTGGGTGGAAGTGTTTTAGTTTCAGAACTGTCAGAATATTGTTGTAGGTATCAACAGGAATTTTCAAAAGTCTAGTCAGCTCCTTTGAAACAGCGCTGCTTGTTGCAATACTAGAAAAAAAATATATACGCAAAAAGAACAATTACTATTTCACACAGATTTAAAGTCTGCCTCAATACCAATTCTGGTGTATAACACCACCTAAGCTATTTGTTTCTAGGGAGATAGGAAATACTGTATCAAGTCACATCTTGCTTTCTAGAATGTACAGCTGTAGACACCAGAAGCAGAGATTGTGACTGCCAATTCAGCAGAAGGAGAACTCCCGCACACTAACRGATGAACAGATAATGACGACACACAGCTGGGCATATACATTGTGCATTTGCATAGCTACTCAGCAAGATTTATGCACAGATAAATGTATAGGTTAGTCAGGTCCTTCCCACTGTCAGTCACGATCTTCTCTGCAGCTTGGCCTGAGAACAGTAATCTCGCATTTCACCGCATTTTGCAAGGTAGCAAAGAGACATACTTTACATGCACAGAAGTCAAGATTTTATGGTCAGAAYGTTAATGACTATTCCAGAAAGAATACAAGAGATGTTTACTTACTGCTCCAGATTAAGTTTATTGAATATTTCCACAGTTGTCTCCAACACCTTATCAACATAGTCAACACGATCTGGGTAGCATTTCATAGCCAAGTTAATGAGAGAAACTTGCAAAGATACCACATCCTCTGAGGGCATATCTTGGCGAGACTAAAGTTTAAGAGAACACTGAGTTGATAAAAAAAGCACACAGCTTTGCAAAGAGTGGCACACAAAAAAATACCCCACATACCTGTATAACAGTAGCAACCTGCTGTGAAAAGATGTCAAAAAGTTTGATATCTGCTGGGATGCCTGGTCCATCTTCACGATGTGCAAATAAAGCTAACCTGGTAACAGAAAAGAGCAGCTCAGTCAGGATAGTTTCACTCCTCAGATATGAACCATTAAACCAGCAGAAAAAGGAAGGTAAGTCCTCTAGTACTGTGTATTTAGCTCTATTGCAAGTGAAACAGAAGTTCACAGAATTCTGAAGTCTTAAGAGCACCGAGCCTGGTAAGTATTAGTAGGATGAAGAAATAGCACAAGACAAGTTTTAAATACATGCTCTTCACCTGCCAGCAAGTGTTCTATTCTTTCCAGCAGAGAAAGAGGTACACAGTGGCCTGATGGAGGACGAAATACCCTATACCCATTAGTGATATCAGTCAGGTTAGACATCTAATAGCTTCCTCCCCAAAATAGTCTCCAGAAAAAAAGAAATAAGTCAGCAGGCTTGACTATGCTTTGTCTCCAAGTTAATGACAAACCAACATGTTTCAGATATTCACTGTTTGCAGAGGGGAAAAAAGCATAAGGCAAATTTGAAGCAAGAGAGGCTCGCTTTTTTTCTTTAAAAGATTGAGATGGCTGTTTAGCAAGCATCTGATAGATGTTGCAGCACCAGCTCTATCTATAACAGGAGCAAGCCGTTACAACTAACACTTTCGCTTTTAAGGAAAAAAAAATCCCAGATAGGAAGAATCACTACAAGGAATAAGAAGCTAGTACTCAGTCTGCTTTAAGTCAGCAGCTTAAAAAGCTCAGCATTGCCACCTTTGCTTCCTAATTGTTAAGTGATTATTCTATTATCAAGCAGAAAAGGAATTAGAAGAATATTTAGGAAAAGCCACCTGATTGAAGTCCTTATATAAAAGTTATTACTTCTAGGGTTTAAACTTTGATTCAGAATAAACTTTAGCTCTGAAACAAAGAGGAGGTAAGAAAAAGTCAAGCTGTCAAAAGAATTCCCTTCCTGAGGATGCAGACACTGAACTACCCTTATTTTGTAGGTGTAGTGACAAGCACACTTTCTACAGCCAAGGAGAATCGCTCCTTGTTCTCAAAGGAGCAAGGCAGCTTGCCCTGGCAACAGCTCAGAGGCTAAGAACCTGACAGCCTGCAAAATATCTCACCAAGCTGCAGAGAGATGGCAGATAATTAGACGCCATAGATGGGATAGCAAGTCCTGAAAGATTCCAAAGAAACCAGACTTTTCAGAAAGATTCTGCCAGTAGAAAAGCCTCACTGGTATAGAGCCTAAAGCTTCACAAGCTTCTTCTGCTCTGTTCATGTTCAGTGTCAGCTGTCCAACGTCAGGCTGAAATCAAGATGAAAAATGCCACAAGAGTACTGCCTGTGCAGGGGCAGATCCAGGTCTTACCTATATACAGTACTGAAACATGCAACAATCGCTCCAGACAGCTTCACCACAGACACAAGAGCAACATCTCCCCTGCACGCATGGGTTTTAAGAACTGATACACTCATATCTAACATTGGGGCTACTGCTACAGCTAAAAGCACAAGTTGTCACACTACATAAAGAAATTGATGCTTCCTACCTAGGATAATCCTGACACCTCCATCTTTCTAACCTTGCCTATATGCAAAAGGGAAGACTCCAGCAGACACTATTAGTGGCCCTACAGAACACAGACAGGTTAAGACTGTAGGAAGACAGTAGGGTTCACCACTAATCAATTGCTTACTGTTGCTTATCTGCAACATAAGAGAAAACACTGACTGTGGAAGCAGTACCAAAGCTGCTTAAAGCTTCTAGGTAGACCTGACAGCAAAAGCTTAAGAAAAGCCTCCTTGTCAAAACTAAATTATTATATACTAATGTAAGTACTAATGTAAGAACTCAGCAAAAGATCCTGTGAATATCTGTTCAAGACTGTTGAATTCTGTTTCAAAGCAGACAGCTTCAGAAGTCAAAACAGATCATTTACAGGCAATGCTCATTTCTGAAGCAGCTAGCAGAAAGTTATGAAGTCTGAGACAGCAAACTATAGGAAACAAGCGAACTCCTGTGAACATCTCCGGATGGAAGCAGAGCTGTTTCCCTGTCAAACATACGCTAAGGAAAGTTTCTAATATGACAAATCCTGAACAAAAAGATTGTGCGACCTGGGGAAAACAAACTACAAATTTGTTAAATGAACAATTCCAAAATATTAAGTATGCAAAATATTTATGCTAGATGTCCCAAGTACTAAAGAAGATAAAGAAGCCCTGACAATCCTCATCTTATCAAGATCCCTACGGTAATTGCCACATGTACCAGCCATTCAACGCATGTTTGTGTACAAATTTATTATGGAAGCCAAATACAAGATCAAGGCTTACTGATGCTCTAAAGCAATCACCATGTRAATGCACTTTCTGCAATAAAGAAGTACAGATACTCACTGACAATTTATGCTGTTTCTTTTCAGGATACAAACTAAAACTTCACTTCAGATTTCTCCAACATCTGTATTTAATGCAAACGGTTTTAAACAATCTCCATGAGAAAAAGAATCTTTCAGGAGAACAGGTATGAACTCGTGATGAATYAAGAATTAAGAAAGTACTTCCACTTCCTACTAGCTTTTTGCTCTTTTTTGGAGGCACATGCTATGTTCTCTGGTGCAAATTACAAGATAAAGTACCCTGGATATAAAGATTACCCATGAGAATATTTAAAGTTCACATGAAGAACCTATGACTGATAGGATTACCAGAGCAGAACACAACTGCTGCTTAAGCTCTGAAGCAAGAAATTGGTCAAAGCTAAATGGCTTGTCTCCCAACTTAATTCGTTCACAAAATTTCATCAGCCCTTGAAGCAGACTCCATTGAAAGTCGCAAAAGCAGATCCAGAGAGTAGAAACCACTGAAATCAAACATTCTTCAGTTTTAACTACAATGACAAAAACAATACGGAAATAGTGAAGTTAAGTAGCATGAAAAATTCAAAGTCATCAAATGCTAGAAAAATACCACCTGCTTTGTGCACAATATATACTTAATTCTGAGCCAATATCCACACCCCCTTGGTCACTCACCTATCAATTAAAGCAATTATTATATTTTTCACATTCACATTTTGGTGCAGCTCAGCACAGGCTCTGAGAAACGGGTTCAGGGTTTGGAGATGAAATTCATCTGGGAAAACCTAAAGTTTTAGACCAATAGTTATTAATTTATACACCAAATTTGTCCATTCTTACACAATAGTAAAATGCAAGAGTTATTGTAAAGCAGGCAGCCACACAAATACAGGCTGTCAGAGTGTTTTAGTGTTCCCCAGGCTGACTGTGACTGGAAAGGGTGTGAAACGAGATGCAAGACAAACAGTTAACCTGATGGCCCAGCTAGCTATTACTCACAGTTCACACTGCAGTGTCTGCCCAGATAGCTTACAAGCTACTGCACCAGAAGGAGGGCAGAATGGATGCATCTCTAATCTGCCTATCTGGTGAGAAACAATGTGGGTCATTACACAAGAGACCCAGGGAAGAAATTCTCCAATTCATATGAGGAAGGGGTGAAAGTAGCCTGAGCGACTACAAGCATAAAAGCAAGTGTCCCAGTGTTCAAATCATCTCTGCAATTGAACTTAAGCAGTTTACCTGTATGATGCACTCCATGAGGTACTCCTGAGCTAATGCATCTCTACAGTTCACAACTTGCTCCAATATTCCAGGAAGAACAATCTAGAATAGAAAGAAATCTTGCAGTGCTTTTAGAGTTGCTTTAAGTTTATATTCAGACGTCTTTAATCCAAATAAAGCAATATGCTAAGGTTTTTCACATTACTTCATACTTTTTACATAAAGACTTTCTGAAGAACAGCTCCCAAGTTCAACAGCTCCATCCTCCAGAAAACATCGTTCATCTCAGACAGACATCTAGAATATTAACCTTGATAGCATGTACCACTGCTGAGGGTCTCAATGGCACTGCTCAAAACTGTTTTCAGCAGCTACATGATAAAGCTAATGAGACAGTTCAGACTTCTGAATATTACATATTTGCCTTGACTATCACTTTGCTTTGAGAATAAGTTCAACTTGTAAACTCTAACACAGTATATTGTTTGTATACGTGCAAAATACCTAGTAGTTTAATGGTAAGTAACCATGGGGATCAGGGCAGAAAATATTAAAATTCCAAGTCAGCTCTCCAGACAAGCTTGCAGGAAAATACGTAAGCGATGTCTCCAGCCTCGTAACACTTTATGAAGCACCATTAATATCATTAACATTCAAAATTGCCTCAAGTGAAAAGGAGTTCTAGAAGCACCAGGATTATTCAACTTTCAACAGTACTATACCATTTCCTGAGTTGCTCATCYTAAAGTCTGAACTCGTTCCATTTGTTTAAAACACAAGAGGTTGAAAAAAGATGGACAGACATCCCACCTGCTTATACCGCTCCACATTAACACCTTCCAACTGACTGAGGCGAACCAGGTTTGTTCCTACTAGGATTCTCAGTTCCTGCCTTTCTCGTTCCCTTTTTTCTCTGTCCCGACTATGGCCCTGATGTTGCATTCGCACCCAAAGTTTGTTCATCTCAGCAAAGTTCAGTAGCACAAAATCCATAGAATCACTGATGTCTCCAGTGGTTTCTTCACTGCAATTGAAAATAGGTTAGGAACAGAAAAACTTCCAAAGATATCTTTTTTCATTTACTTGTAGCTATCCAATTTTTAAGAAGATGTGGAGGTAAAGAGGGAAGTGCATAGTGGGAAGCTGGTGTATATAAGAAAGGTTCTCATCCTTACTCCTATGAGTACATTGAGCAAAAGAAATCTTAGTTTCGAAAGAGAAACTTTAGAGTTAATAGACAAAACACCAGTCAAATCTAAAGAGTTCTGACAGGATGTTTGTTTGTTTGTTTTTGAGGATTCCCCCTCCCCAAACATATCTACTTCTTTCAAATCCAAGGAAAATAATACAGAAAAAAATGATTAGTCTCCCTTGAAAACAAACATTTTAAAGTTCTGGCTTGTTTTTCTTACTCTGATTGCTCGCCTTCATCTGGTAAGATATTTCTGGTACACTGCAGGAGATAGTTTCGAAGAAATAGGCCTCTTAGAGGGTGTTGTACTCCACGGCACATCTCCACCAAGTCTTTCAAGATATCTTTCCTGGACTGCGGAAATGACTTGACATAGACGACACCTACCGTTATCAGGAGATATCTGCAAAAGGTAGAATCAAACAATACATTTGTAACATAATAATACAAAGCACATTTAAAGGCAACTGCTCACTTCTCCCATCCTGACAGTATTACCAAAGCATGGAAAGCCAATAAATACCATTTAGGTCCTGTAACTTTAGGCACTTAGTCAACTTTCAATGCCTACTCTGTTGGTAGAACAGTAAAACTTCCTTCACACTATTGTCTAGCAGGGTAGGTGTAATGCTCCTCAGAAATCCCCAGGCCTGTACTCTTTCCTTCATCTCTGTATCAAACAACCGCAGAAGGAATATGCAAGCTGTAAAGCACTGATGTCCCAGTACGCTTGGATTCCTCTTTGGCTTAAAGGAAAAAAAAAAAAAATATATAATACTCAAACTCTTCAAATTTGGTTTGGAAGCCTCAATCCTGCAAACTCCTCTACCTCATGCCTACCTGTGTGTAGAACCTCTATTAAAGCACTACATACATTGTCCAGAAAAAACTAGAGGCTACATCAAACAAGTAGAGATGGATTAGCTCTGCATAATTATTTGAGAGCTAAGGCCCTGCAGCAATAACTACACTGAACTCCAGAAACCGCGTAAGCATGCAGCTTGGTGTTCCCAAGCATCCTTCAAGCATAAGCATAAGGCCAAGAATTAGAAACTGCAGTGCTTATAAAAATCTGAGTTCCAATTATAAATAATTAGATGATCTATTCCAGTCTGATAGTTACATAAAGTTAAGCTTTTCAGCATCATCTGTAGCATGTCAATCCACAAATAAAGAAAATACAAAACTAGTGTTTCAGAAGCTTTAAGAGGTAAATTACAGAAATATTCAGCTTCCTTCTCTCACACTTGCTACTCACCATGTCAACAGAATACAGACGCTCACAGAGCCCCTACTGCTCACATACCGAGATCCTCAGCTACAACTCCATTAACAAATTATGAGAAAAAGTTTGAAAGTGTGTAATCAGTCTTATCGATCAGAATGAGGTACCTGGGTAAAGAGCTGGTCAGTGAGAATTAGCCCAAAGCCTCCTTTATTCCAGACCAAAGTGCTTCCATCTTGGTCATGAGCAAAAATAGAATGTCGGTAGGAAGAAAACTGACCTTTGTGGCTGCACTCTTGGCCTGAACCTCTTAAGTCTCATAGGAACCCACTCTTAAGTTATGCAGAGATACTTACAGCTACAAAATGAAGTCTCACTGTCATGCAAGAATGCAGAGTCAAGCATTATTGGAGCTTAGAGTCTGGTCAATATTGATCAAGTTACAAAGAAACACACTTAAACATATACACACTTACAGTCTTGGAATAATATTTCCAGCATACTGTACTAGCTCATAAAGGTCTGCCACTTTCCTTCCTTTGGCAAATTCATCTGTCAGATAAACTTCCAGGTAGTGTAGCTCATCAGAAATCGCCATATCTTTCTTTCAGTTAAGAATTTTAAGTTATAGTATCTACAGATTTACAGAACAACTTGCTCATTCACAGTTAGGAAGAAAGATCCTGTTCCAAGCAAGCCCAAGCTTCAAAATCAGGCCCAAGTAGGTAGTACTTAAAAAGTATCACCATTCTTAAGATGAACACGCAAAAATTAAAGTCTTTCTCTCTGCAATTGTCTTTTTAGCATATTAGAAAAGAGCAAAAAAACCCAACAAGCTAAATCAAAATAGTAAGCAAAGTGTGATGGAACAAAGCATCTAGAGCAAGTCCATACTCTGCATCCAGAGAAATATCTCCCTCAACAGCGCATATGCGGAAAGTAGAAGTATTTGAATAGATTCACATTCCTGAATCTCATAAAAAGCTGCTTCTTCAGGTACCACAGCATGGACCAGTAAGTACATTAAAACACTGACTTAGAATTAAAAAGAAAAAAAAATCTAAAATAATGAAAGACAAGCCTGTTTTGCAGATCTTTGGTAGTGTACTGCAAGTAGGACTGTTTTAAACAGCTGGTATTTTTTAAAACCAGATTTCCAAAAACTCCCAGAGAAGGATATGAAAGACTGAAGACTTGCTTTACACTAGAAACAGTAAGTTTTCACAGTGAAAAAGTATATATTCTCATACAATACATCCATACAACTAGATATTGAGCAGAAGAGCACTAATATCTGAGACCAAGGAGATACCACTGTGTTATTCCCCCCTACACCCCATAAAATTCCCAAACTCATGATTCCAACCATTTCCCTAACATTCAAAGGATACAGAGCTCATAATAGCTCTTTGGAGATAACATAGAAGTCCGGAGCTCACCAAGCATGTTGGAAGCATGTTTCAGAGCATCCATGAGCTTGTTTTTGTCCTTTAGGAAGAAAGAAAAGAATAGTCTATAAGAAGTAATGCTAGGCAACTATGAAATTTTTAGAAGTTAACACTTCAACTCTTTAAAAAAAAGCACAAAGATTAAATATCAGTATATGAGTTACATTAAACCACTTTAGATAGGATTATCTGTCTTGCACTTTACTGCCTGCCCTAGCTAAGTGGGACATTATAGCTGAAAGTAGTAAGATGAGGTACTGTTTCATCTGAAAAAGATAGAGCTACAGTAATAAATTACTGTAGTAACAATGGCACAAAAAAACTTGAAGGCTTTGCTTACGCAGAAATCCCTAACTACTACTCTGTTTCTATTCAGCAGACAAGATAGAACTATGTTTTTCTTCACCTGGTCTGTTACCTCACTCATCTCCTGAGGTATCCTCCAGCAGACAGAGGAAACGCATTACCAGCAAGGACCACTAGGAATGAGAGCAAAATTTCTCTTTTCCTCCTCACCCAAGAACAACACTTTCCTGATAACCAGTTTATTAGGCTGTATACAACAAAGCATCATATAGTTACGTGGTACCACAGGTTTAAGAAACTTCTAATCTACCACCTATACACACTTGCTCAACACAGCATTAAAAGGAAAGAGAAGAAACTGCCAGAGTCTAACAGAAGGTACATCGTCACTCAGCCATAGCAGTGAGAAGTACACTTGCAATTTCTTCAAAGATTTTGAAAGCATTATACATAGTATAAAATTAGAAGGGAAGTTTCCTTTCTTGCTACTGTTATTTGGCTGCAAACAAAGCAGTCCAAGCACATGAAAATACATAGGAAGATTTCAGTTTTCATCACAATTCAATAGTCCCCCTAAATGAAAGTAGACTTCTCAAATCCAAAAAAGCTTAACATTATGTCATTTACCTGCATGGGCTTCAATTTGAAACTCTAAACAGTAGCTGTTGGCCCTTTCTATCACAGAAAAATCCATGCATCAAGCTACAACTAATCTCTACAAGACACATCCTATACAGCAGCAGACAGGCTACCCCGCTGAGAACAAGCCACTAGCAGTTATGTCTCATACAAAGAAGAGACTACAGAGGAAGTGAAAAAATACACTGGAGGCAGACAAAAATAGCTTCTCATCACCTAATTTCACATTAAATGAATTCAGAGCAGTAACTTCCTGAAGTGGCAGGTTTCTTTTCAATTTAGGCTTACTCAAGTGCAAGCACGCAAACTGAGAGTAAATGGACTGACACCTTTACCCTTTAGCCTGTCAAATACTGTAACAAAAAATATCAGGAAGTGACATTAGGAAGTGCTCACTGTTCACTCCCAATGAGCAGCTGCCTCATTTATTTGTAAAGCCTCTGCCACAAAGATCCATAAAGGGTTACATTTCCTCACAGCAGTAGAAGTTAATATCGATTTACTGGTTTACTCCTAACAAATGAGAAATTCCACTGCATTTTAGAAAGCCACATTCTTACCAAGCATCGCTTCATCTGGAAAGACTGCACCTTCACAGCCTGAATGGCTTCATCCAGGAGTTTTTCCTGTTCATCCTGAGGAGACTGCTGTGTTGTTGGCTGGAAGAGACCAGGATATCAGTTASTCTCATGAAGCTACTTTTGACTTGTTGACTCAAACTGAGTCTCCATTGCTCAGAGCACAGATTCTGAGCAAGAACCTCTACACCACAATTAAGAAAACTAATGCATATAAATCTGATAAATATCAGTGCTTAAAAAAAAAAAAAACACACACCTCTTATACAAGCCATAAGAGTCTTCTGTTCACATGCTCATTAATCTGAATCAGTGTAGCTTGCCGCATGCAAAGCATACTAAGTAATCTAATATAATCCATTACTGTATGGACAATCCCATACTACTGCTCAAATCAAAAACACCATTTCATGTTCTTTGTAAAGGTAATTACTTCCTGCTCTTTAACAAATGCTTTAGCTTCTGACAACTTTCTTCCCTGAAGCTGTAATATTATCATGGTGATCTTCCTCATCTCAGCTATTGATATATCCCATTTTAGATTTTGCTTTTAAGAATACACACACACTTAAAGGGAGAAGGCTTCTGGCTCCCAAACTGATCTCTAAAAAGTCAGGGAGAAGATGAGTTATGGGTAACCCATGAGCACCACTGCTGCTTTTCAGCTAGAAGAACAAAGTCACAAGACAGAATATGACCAACTTCTCCCTCCTATTCCAAAACTGGCAGAAGAATCCAGTGTGAAGTGTTTAGCAAGAAAAAGCTTCAGGAGAATGGTAAGGTATCACCACACTGAGAACAAGTCTTGTTGGTCCTTTCCAGAGAACTTCAAGCAAAGCCTCGGAGCACACAGCTGCAGCCATACAGACCCTTCCCTGTACTCCCACATCAAGCTATCAGTTAACTGCTGAGCCACAAAACTAACAAGGATAAGTTTCAGATAAGCAAAACAAAGTATGAAGTACAGTTACATCTTTCTGCAAGAGAAAAATAAGCTTGCCAAAGGTATAGAAAAACTGAAGAAAAGAGACAGTTCTTAAATGTCCCCCACCCGTCCCATTGCCCCTCCTTCTCTCATCTCTCCTCAAAGCAGAGTATTCTAGACCTTACAGAATCATAGAATGGTAAGGTTGGAAGGGACCGCTGGAGATCATCCAGTCCAACCCTCAGCATAGCCCCACACAGGGACTGAACCCATGACTTTGGCATTAACAGCACCACGTGCTAACCAACTGAGCTAAACYTGACCTTCTTTACTTAAAAGAACTTCCAAACTCATTTGCTTTTCCAAATATCGCACTGTTTTCTTATCATGCTCATYAAAACTCACTGCTTACAACCATCCAGCTGTAATGGATCCTCCTTACTGCAGCTGCTCCCTGCCCTCTACCAGACAGATGCCATATAACTTTAAAAAAACTATAAGAGCAGTTTATCTTCCAAGATGCCTCAAACCTATTTCACTCTGAACTCAAAACCAAGTCTTTCCTTGCAAGTGTCTCCACTAACTCATACCAAACTTGACAGAACATCTAACGCTCTCCCAGCGGTGCCACCCTTCCCGCTAGCTCCTTACAGGGAAATGCCACCACCCAACGACTGTTAAGGCCCAGTCTTTAACATCTCACTAGAGCCTCCCAGCCTCCCCCAATCTTGCAGGTTGTTTTCAGGTTTGTTTTATATCTTCAAAATAGTGACACTGAAAAGTGTCACTTTGTGTCCCAGTTGCATCTTTTCTGGTCTTGACAAATACTGCTTATTTATACAGCAATGCCTGCAGCAGGCTCTCCAAGGCTTCAGATTCAGCAATTTCAACTATTTATATTTGTTTCCCTCATCTACTGTGTTCAGAAGGCTCCTGGTCTCCCCCTTTGTAACTCAGTGTCCTGAGAAAAAGCTAGCAAGCTATAAACRTCTTCATCCTAGTGTTCTTGAAAACACATCTTCAGTACCAACTACTTCCATACATTCCAGGCTTGGAGGCCCTCTAAGCACCTGTTAAGGGCAGAGACTAAAATTTAGCTTTTCATTGGAATACAGAGGTTTTAATTTAACAGCAATTTAATGACTGTGGCTTTGGAACACTCCTATTTTTTCCATTCTCCCACATCCACTATTTCTTCGGGTTCTTGTTCTGTAACTGGGATCTCCCAACAGAATTCCAGACAGTAATCCCTGCTTGCTCTCCATAATGTGCTTTTCTGTATATGGAAAACACAACACCATGAAACATTGCTCTTGCCTTGATCATGTCCAGATAAATGGTGGAATCTCTGCCCTTGGAGGCTTTCGTCACTCAACTACACAAAACCAAGGGTGACTTGATCTAACATTGGCAGCAATCCTGCTTCAAGCAGGAAGTTAYGAGGCAGAAGCGTTGGTTGGAAGGAATCTCTACGGCAGTGCGCCTCAGTAACATTCAAGTCATGCACAACAACTGATCAACCAGATTTTAGTCTTTTGAACAGAAAAATTACCTGTGCTAATTAAAGTGACTGCATCTCTTACAAAGAGATCTTTATTATGACAAACTACATAAAGTGTGGGAAATTCAGATGAACACTTAAGCATAAGGCAAAAGCCAAACACCACAGCGGTATCTATGGCTAGGTGGCTATGTTTTCCAGATAACTGAATAACTACAAACTCTAGAAAATTTCCAATTGTAAAGGAAGTACATATATCCCAATCCATATGCCTGAAGTTTGAGGAAGTAGCAGCAAAAAGCAACTAAGCTTTTGTGAAAGCAATATACAGCAAAACTGTCAATAATTAGCAGGGCTCACATCAAACTAAAAACCAGTTCTCTTGTCAGATATACTGTTGAATGAAGCTATTTATGCTCTGTATCTTCCACTTCAAATTATCAGAAAGCTAATAACTCAAGAAGGTATTTTCAAGTGTTATTTTATTGAAAAATGCAACTGAACTGTGGAATCTTGTTCCAATCTTCACACAACAGAAGTCTAACATAAGCTTTAAGACAACTTTGACAATAGAGAAAAGCAAGTAGTGCACAGTAATCAAGCCACAGAACGCACATTGTGAAACAAGAGTCCTCACTTGTCAAGAGCCCATACAATGAAGTATAAACTATTGCATCCACACAAGGTAAGCAATTTATGGTAACTGCATAGCCATTTAGATGAAAATGCACATCTCTAGAAAAGTCTGAACCTCATCTCCATTAGATACATAAGAAATGATAAAGAAATTACATAGTACTGAAATACAAGAACAGAATTCAAGGCAAGACTTGAATTCAAGGCAGCCTATAAAATGTAAATTCTGGCAAGCTGGCAACCTTAAACTGGCTGTTGAATATAARATAACAGAACAAAGTAGAATGTTTTGCCTCTAGTTTCATTCCAATCTGCATTTCCATCTAGTCTCCAAGTGGTTCAGTACTTTTCCTCAGATAAAACTAATGTGCTTACAACCTACTCCACCTGTGACTTTTCTTGCCTGTTTAATCACATGTTCATGCTTAGCAGCACACTGGAAGAGGTTTATCCAAGTTTTTCTACCTTGTCCTAGATGGATTTTCTTAGGATTACCTAGCACCTGGTCACAAACAATACATTTAATATTTTTGCTACCTAAGACAGATAACAGGTTAGCCACAGAAGCAGACAGAACCACCAGCCTACAGATGAAGGCTGGGTACACACAAAGCATTGCTGTAAACTTCATTGAGTTACTCAGCATTAACAAAAATGCATAAACATTTTACACCATGAGACAYCACTCTGCAATACAGAAAGTATCTCCAGAACTTTTATTATGTCTCAGAGTAGAGAAGCTAGAAAATGAACCAAACAGGAGAGGGGAAAAAAAAAAGAAAAAAGAAAAGAAAAAAATCTTCGCATGTTCAAGCTGTGGCTTCCTGCAGCACTACTTGCAGAGACACAAACAAGAATCAAGAGCCTGGGCTTTTAGTCTGAAAATGACCAAGAACTCCCTTCCACTCCCCCTCAGACCAAAGACCCCACTCCGTCAAAGACTACTTAAACATTCTGCTTTGAGGCTCAGATCAAGCTTAGCCATTAGAAACAGCAACAGAACCTAATTTGTTAGAAGGAATTACCCTATATTTAACAACTAGGGATTTAGTTTCTTCCAAATCATCTGCCATCAGTTATTACYAGAAAGAGGATATGAGACCAGACAAGTCTTAGATCAGTTCCTGTAGAAACTACTACACAGGTAACAAAGCAGAAGAAAGTTGCACCATCCTTGAATTAATGGCTACCATAAAGTATTTACAAGGGGGGTAAATGGGGGACAGAGACTCCTATCCATGTAGCTTTAGCTTTCCCTACCACTCAATTAGGTATTTTCATTTGTTTTTTCAAGTCATATTACAAGTTTTATATTCACCTCTAGAGAATACAGTATTAAACCAATTCCCACAGACAGCTTTGAAAAACAAGTCTGTCCCAAAAGCTCATGAACTGTGCAATCCCTGCTTTGCAGAACACTCAGTCTTTGCCTGACTGTCCAGATGCTGTTACTRCTGTTTCTGCTCCTCAGCTGGGCGAATCAATGCACTGCAAAGGCTATAACAAACACTGCTTAAAATTGTATCAAGTAACACAACACAAGATACACCGAGCAGGCAGACTTTCAGCCTTTGACATGAAAGCTGACTGTCCCTCTTTTTATTGACTATTGGAAAACGCCTCCCCGCGAGAGCCGCTTCCATGCTGAAGTTTCAGGCTCGCCTTCCCAACCAGCATCAGCACCCGACCCACACGGGCCCCGCAAGCTGCGCCCGCCGCCGCGAAACCACCCGCTCTGCAGGGGGAAGGCGCTGCGCCAGGAAAGGCCGCGAGAGGCTCCGGGAGCGC